>NC_060143.1:238968317-239271348 GCF_021461385.2 Schistocerca piceifrons
TAAGCTGGGCAGATGGCGCTCACCGCTTGTTTATGAGGGCTGAATGCAGAAGTGTCAAGTCGTGCACGGACAGGGAATCCGAAGGACTTGCGCACAATGGTGTCGTTACCTATAGAGTGTGAGGATATCGATTTGTCGACTGGAATACATGGTAAGTGGACAGTGTTTACAGCTAATGTAAGACGTCTCATGTGTGGACGAACAGGACGTACAAGGAGGCTCTATCGTCAGCCTCATGATGACGTGAATAAATTAAAAGGAAGTAATAGTTTTAGAAGTAGAGGAACAGGGAAGAATAAGGTGTTAAACGCTTACGTGAAGCTCAGATCAATCTGCAGTCATTCCCAGTGAGATTGGATGCTATGAAATCGTATGGAGAGGTGGACCGTCTGATAAAAGGAATAGTAGGAAAAAAACGGTTGCAGGATATTACTAGAGATGGGCGCATGTGCCGGTCGCCAGTAGTGATCTGGTGAAATGTAAGCAATGGGACCCATCATGGTATATAGTGCGTGGAGTGGGGGATGTCACACCATTAGGATCGGTTACATTGACTTTTGCCGGATACAGTGCAATTTAAAAAATGTGAAGAGATTGTGTCACATGTGAGTGATGGCTACAAAATGATTCTAGGAATAGTTTTCTTATATCAGCCTTGTCACACAATCAATATTCGGCAGCATAGGGTGTGATGTGTCGGCAGCTGGGCCAACACCTTGTAGAACGAGATGGCTGAAAATGCACGCTGGACTAACGCAGACGGGCGTGAAGTACTGGAACAGGCTACGTAATTAATGCTATGAAGAAAAGTACGTAGCTGGATTAATACTTATCTTTAATCAATCATTGTGGTACATCGCTCTTGACTATACACAGGAGACTTTAATTACAATCACTGTATGGCTAATGGCGCCTTGCTAGTTCGTAGCCATTAACTTAGCTGAAGGCTATTCTGTCTCTCGGCTAATGAGAGAGAAAGGCTTCGTACATCTAGTCGCTAGCTAGGTCGTCCGTACAACTGGGGCGAGTGCTCTATCGTATATCGAGACCTGCTTTGTGGTGGCGCTAGGTCTGCGATCACACAGTGGCGACACGCGGGTCCGACATGTACTAAATGGACCGCGGCCGATTTAATCTACCACCTAGCAAGTGTGGTGTCTGGCGGTGACACCACAGGGTGAAACTTAACAGAAAAAATATTTCATTTGGGTGAAGCCATTGTCAGTCTACCAATGTCACGAGGGGAGTCTGGCACGAAAGTGTGAACGATGACAATAACAAATGATTCGCACGATTGAGTACTTAAGGTTACTGGAAAGTCACTTTGGGACAGTGATGAATCTAGCTTGCCAGTAGGAATTTTGTGTATGATGGAACCGTTAGAAGAGAATGAAGTGTTACATCAGGCAGATTGCTTAGTTAAAAGAGGTAGTGTTCGTGTACAAGAATTGAAGGGTAAGAAGAAGGTACCTGTCTTTATAAATAATTTTAGCCCAGAGGGCATAGGATTAACAAAGGGTTTGTTAATCGCTAATAGAGATATCCAGGAGGAAAAGAGAAGGGTGTCAGCCGCAGATAATCAATAAATGCCATTGAAGCTACATTAAGAGGAAAAATGTAGCACCTGGAGGGAAGCAACAGAGAATGGTTGACAGAATTACTTTTGGGATTGAAGGATTTTTTTTCCAAACGGTCCATTGCCAGCTGTGCATATTACACAGCACTGCATACCAACAGGAAATTAATCACCAGTCTACTAATATAAATAAATGTCGTGTGACTAGGGCCTCCCGTCAGGTAGACCGGTAGCCGGGTGCAAGTCTTTCGATTTGACACCACTTCGGCGACTTACGCGTCGATGCAGATGGAAATGATGATGATTAGGACAACACAACACCCAGTCCCTGACCGGAGAAAATCTCCGACCTAGCCGGGAATAGAACCCGAGCCCTTAGGATTGACATTCTATCGCGTCGACTACTCAGCTACCGGGGGCGCACACCAGTCTGCTGCAAACCATAGAGTATTACAAGGTGCTTACAACGAATTTTGGAGGACTTTATCGATCAATAGCTGATAGATGCGTTAACTGAAGAAAGTAATAGTGCACGAGGGGCAGAAATAGCTGTAGTCATTGTGAAAAAAAAAAAGAATCAATGGATGTGACACGAAAATATATAGGTTTTGTCGTGATTACAGACATTTAAATTTGAAAACCGTAACAGATCATGCAGCATTAAAAATTGTTCTTTGGGTTAAAGAATCCTGCTAGCAGGTTGACGCTGTGGGCCAGAGACTAAGTGAATTTGATTCCGAAGTCACGCATAAATCTGGGAAGAAGCACGGAAACGCTGATGGCTTCAGCAGAAAAGTAGCAGTACCACATAGTAATGAGCATAAGGAATGGCAAACTGCACAGAGAGCGGGTGATGAACGTAAGCAGTATTTAAGCAGTCACAGCTCTGTATGGAGGATGGGTTGTTGTGTGGAGAAACCAAGTTGGGACCGCAGGTAGTAATATGAGCGAAGCTAAGGAATAGAGTGCTAAAAGAAGCTCATGATCACATATTAGCAGGACTTGGATGTCGCATATCTAAGAGAAGAGTAGCAGAAAGATGTTCAAATGGTTAAAATGGCTCTGAGCACTATGGGACAACATCTGAGGTCATCAGTCCCCTAGAACTTAGAACTACTTAAACCTAACTAACCTAAGGACATCACACACATCCATACCCGAGGCAGGATTCGAACCTGCGACCGTAGCGGTCGCGCGGTTCCAGACTGAAGCGCCTAGAACCGCTCGGCCACTCCGGCCGGCTAGAAAGATGTTGGTGGAGTACAAACCAGTATGTGTGGTACAGGATACCCCCACACAGAGAACGGATTCGTGTCGAACAAGAGTACTATTGTGGAGGTTACCTGAAGCATTAACACCGTTCGAATTTCTGGGGACATATATTTTAGGTCCATTCAACAGAGCACCTGCGGGGAATAAGTATGTACTCACAATCATAGATCATTTTTCAAGAAACATAGAATAGATACATGTCAAACCATCGGGCAGCGACGTTGGCACAAGTACTTTTGAATAATTGGATATTGGAGTTTGGAGTGGCATAAACAATAGTTTCAGACTATGGAACGAACTTATGACAGACCTGTTCCTGGAATTTTGTAAGTTATTGAACGTGAAAAACTTAAGGTTGCGTCCTCACCATTCACAAGCCAATGGAAGAACTGAAACAGTGCGTAAGAAAATCTGGACGATCTGTGAATAGTACGTTGGCTTACATCACACTAACTGGGCTGTCTGTTTGAAGAAGATCGTCTCCGCCTACAACTCAAAACAACATATGAGTACAGGATTGTCGCCGTATGAAGTGGTATATGGTCGTATTCTGCCATCACTCTTCGCCATATTGAAAACGAAGAAAGAAAAGACCGGGGAGTCTGTTAGGAAATTTGCCAGAATTGTTAGGGAAATTTGGAACAGAGTTCGAAGGAAAAATACACGCTCACTGGAGAAACAGGACGAGGCAGTGGGTTGTAAGGCAAGAATGCCACAGTATAAGGTTGGGTAGTTGTTGATGTCGCCAACTACAAATACGCCGAAGGGAACGACAAGGACGTTTTTTGTTAAATATTAGGGGCCATACGTCGCCAGTAAATGTCAAGATTCAATTGCCTACGAGAACGACAATTGTGTATGTAGGGCAGCTGAAACGTTATCAAGGGAGTCCAGAAGTTACTCCAGGGATATGACATGTGGACCTGAAAGGGAGAGTGAGGAGAAAGGTATCTCAAGGTAAACGAGAGAATGTTAATGAAATGGTAACGAGGAACCAGTACGGATTAAGGCCTAGGAGATAATCATTTAATATATTTTTTTTTTAGGTTAGGTATAGATTTAGTGTAGTTAATATAAGCAGCTGTAAAGGAGCAGTGAGTTTAAGGTGGAAGAAAGTGATAGGTATTCCTACCTGTAAGTGTTGTGCAGAGAAGGCGAGGTGCTGCGATTCATACTTATCTTCGTCGTGGTGGAAGTGTTACGGGTCCAGCACCTGGAAGGGGGAGTGCTGTTCGCCAAGCAGAAAGATGTAGTCATCACCAATAATCGCTGTGTGATTCATGTCGTAGTCATTGCATGGAAGATGCTTAATGAGGTGAGAAGGTTGGAAGAAGCATTCAATAGACTGCGTCAGGGAACGGAAAGAAAAAGGATACTCGAAGGAAGAGCTGAGGTACGTGAGAGAGTACATGGACATGCGAGAAAAAAAGGAGTCAGATTACCCAAGCACTGGGGTTATTCCACATATGCGAAGGAAGAGGTGTTGGATCAACGCTGGAGGTCGGCTTATGAAAACATTTTTAGGGACTACTGCTGAAGACATTCGAAGGGTGAACGACACTGTAAAAGAGGTTAAGCAGTGTGGAAAAGGGAACAAAGCCATGAGTGATTGGAACACTATGCAGATTGCAACTTTATAGAAGGATGTATTGAATAACACATGACTACTACAACAACTGACTGGAAAAGGAACGCAGTAAGCCGGAACTACCGAAGAGGCAGTCATCAGGGAACTACAAATCGAAGTAAACATCTTAGATAGGGAAGCAGTAACGACAAAATGGTTGCAGTCGGTAGAAGACAGTATTTGGCAAGCTCAAGAGAAAGTAACAACTACAGGAAGCTATGCAGCAGGATGTAAGAGTTCAGCTAGGAATAAACTTGTTGTCGCCATAGCAGTATTTAGAGGGTCTAAGGAAAGTACAGAAGGAACTACGGACGGAGTTCGGTTGGTTTTAGAACCCGAGCAACAGTACCAGAGAAAACTGATGTCGTGAAAATTTACATTTCCGTTTCTACGCCAGTGGCATGGAAACAAGCACAATACGAGTGCTATATAATTCATATGTATCCTGTCAGGTTTGGGATATTGAAGAAACATATAAGCGCAAAAACGTAGCGACTATTGTTAATTGCAGAATACAAGTGAAGATATGTAGAAATGGAGGTGAAAGGCTACAAAAAATGCAATCGAGGGAAATCATAGTTTGTCCGCGTATAACAATAAGGTAGGGGCAGGATTACTGTGCAGTGAAATAGTGAATGGGACAAAAGGGGGTAAGAGAATACAATAAAGAAGTGATCGAGCCGGAATTATATTTTCAGCAGCTCGAGTCGCATTGGTTGTACTCTGCCTTTGACAAGAAGTTAGTAGTGGATATCTTTTTCGAGCAGGGGAAGATTACATCAGCAAAGAGGCTGGAATTAATTGGGAGTTGTTTGTAATTAAATGGAACAGCGCGCGAGATTATGGGCCCTGCTTTTCATCTGCCCGCCACGATTTCAGGGATTACTCACCTGAATGTTTCGCAGCATTGTTGCTATTGGCCACAGGAGCCCATGGAAATGGTACCTGCCGCAAATCTAACTAGCTTAAGTCACACTCTAGGGCTGGAATTAATGCAGTCTATAAACACGCTTTTGAATCAGAAGTAGGGACGAGTCGCCCTGGAAACCTTAATGCAGCATATAAATTTAGATGGGAAAATTCAGTGCCGGAAAGAAAGAACACTGATAATTGTCATACCAACCACAGCAGAGACACTTGTTGTGCTGAGTGTAGTCCTTATGTTGGTAAGTAGTAGACAAAACATAAGTGATGTGTTATTCCTTTCGACATATCGAAATTAAACACATAACCAGTTTGTAGTTGCCGTACACTTCTTTATTACAAACACATGCTTTTAATGAAATTAACAGTGACAACGATTATAATAAAAGGCACCTGCCCTACAGAACCACCAGAAGTACTCGGAATAAAACATTTGTCCATTTAAGTCCAATAGACACAGATCTGTCAAGATTTACTCAACTAATTTTCACTAATTAAAACAATGTTCATAAAACCACCATTAATAAAATTTAACTGACATGACCGAATCACACAAACCTTTTAACATGCTTCATGACTTACATAGAAACTGGCTTTCACATAACTCATATCAAATTCTAAAACTGCTTCCAACGACTGAGACATCTTTCATGGACTGATCTTAAGCAATTCTAACAAATTAAAAGTATTATCAGATTAATACACTCAACTAAGCTTCTCTTTAGCATTACTTACAGGTACGAGGTTCACATTTCATCCCAAGAATATAATAATAGCATATTAAATAGTCTTAAAATGGGGCCGTTTCCATTTGACGTTGAAAATTAGTGATGGACGCGAGCAGACCGAAAGGTTCTAACAGATATAGGACAGTCACGGGCCAGAAGGTGACGTAGAACTATACTCAACTTTGAGCTACAATTAACTTCCGGAAAACCTCAACGCTCCACCGGAAAGATGGAATTGCAGGACACTAACAACGTAACCATAGACACCGATCCAGGTCCTTAAATTTCCCTCTTTCACTGTGATACCCTGATCGGAGTTTGCTCGCGTCGACCACTGCCAAATTATTTGAAACATAAACACATCAGCGACAGACAACCTCCTGGCGTATCAGATACACAAGACATATCTGCCCAGCTGGTTATAAATAAACCTTTAATTATACACAGCTCAAAATGAACCCAAGCATAACTAACATACGCGACCACTTTGCCAGCAACGGGTCTTAAAATTTGATTAGCCAATTCTCTAGAACAAACGAATAAAATAATAACATAGAAAAAGGAAATAGGGAAAATTATTTCGGCCCGCTCTCGAACGCCAGGCACAGACTTAGGCACTACTTGGTATAGCTATATATTAAGCACGGCTTCATGTCTATTTGCTGCGCGCAGCTAGCGCTCCCTTAAATGCCGTCAACATATCAGGCGGCCAGACCAAATACAGTTACAAGTAACTGAAACAATCAAGATAGGTTTCAGTGCACTCGGGTATTCAATTAGCAGGAACAGAACCCACCAAGGAAAAATTGCACGACTGCATTCACTAAGAGTAACATGCAACGGGTGCGAAGGAAATCTGTTCTTCAAATCTCAAGGAAATCTCCATCACCGTCGGCAGCGGATCTGCATTCCAACGGCTAAACACGCCGCAGCAGCTGCCCAAGCTCCTCCGTCATACCGACTCGGCCATTCGGGCGCTGCATACATCCACAGCGCCTCACGTCACTATCTCTCTCACAGCTGATACCCGAACTCCAGCCCCTGCAGAGCGCGCGGCCATCCGCCAATGATGCGAAGAGGACAAGCAGGCGTCGAAAATCGAGTCACAACGATCGGGATGACAATCGATGGAGACTGGCGCCAGCAGCGAACTAGGTCAATAAGACTGAGCTCAGACCTAGCTGTCGTTCATGTTCCAGTGGACTTGACATCCCGAGCATAAAAGCAGTAGAACGTAAATGGACGCACAGGGAAGGGGGGGGGGTAATATTAAGTAAACTGATTCATTTTGGCTTGTGAGTTTGGAATAGCGAGTTAGAATTAGTCGTGCAAGATGCCTAGTAATGAATTAATTTCTATGGTGTTTCAGTTAAGAAGCAGGGCAAGGGGCCCTGTAGAAATGTGCAAGATTAAGTGACATGCTTAAGGAAACCAATTGTTACAACAATTCTTAGGAGGTGCAACAGGGCCAGAAGGGCCGATCGCCGGGAACTCTTATGTTAGTGTAAAGGATAATGAGGTTCGGCCGACCGTAGGCACCAGTTCCGCCACACACCTTCAGGTGGATTGCGGAGTATGGATGTAGATGTAGAAATGCTTGTAAAAGTAGCACAATGTAACATATCGACCACATTCAGTCAAAAAGTATTCCAGAGTGGCAGTGAGTTGCAACACAGGCAGCCACAGGCAGGCAAAAGTGTTATGCAATACAAAGCAGAACACAGCCACGGCCGACAGCCGTTTCGAAGCAGAGCCACCTGGGTGAGATATACACTACTGGCCATTAAAATTGCAACACCAAGAAAAGATACAGATGATAAACTGGTATTTATTGGACAAATATATCATACCAGAACTGACATGTGATTACATTTTCACGCAATTTGGGTGCATAGATTCTGAGAAATCAGTACCCAGAACAACCACCTCTGGCTGTAATAACGGCCTTGATACGTCTGGGCATTGAGTCAAACAGAGCTTGGATGGCGTGTACAGGTGCAGCTGTCCATGCAGCTTCAACACGATACCCCGGTTCATCAATAATAGTGACTGGCGTATTGTGACGAGCCAGTTGCTCGGCCACCATTGACCAGACGTTTTCAGTTGGTGAGAGATCTGGAGAATGTCCTGGCCAGGCCAGCAGTCGAACATATCCTGTATCCAGAAAGGGCCGTGCAGGACCTGCAACATGCGATCGTGCATTATCCTGCTGAAATGTAGGGTTTCGCAGGGATCGAATGAAGGGTAGAGCCCCGGGTCGTAACACATCTGAAATGTAACGTCAACTGTTCAGAGTGCCGCCAATGCGAACAAGAGGCGACCGAGACGTGTAACCAATGGCACACCATACCATCACGCCGGATGATACGCCAGTATGGCGATGACGAATACACGCTTCTAATGTGCGTTCACCGCGACGTTGCCAAACAAGGCTGCGACCATCATGATGCTATAAACTGGATTCATCCGAAAAAATGACATTTTGCCGTTCGTGCACCCAGGTTCGTCGTTGAGTACACCATCGCAGACGCTCCTGTCTGTGAAGCAGCGTCAAGGGTAACCGCAGACATGGTCTCCGTGCTGATAGTCCATGCTGTTGCAAACGTCGTCGAACTGTTCGTGCCGATGGTTGTTGTCTTGCAAACGTCCCCATCTGCTGACTCAGGTATAGAGACATGGCTGTACGATCCGTTACAGCCATGCGGATAAGATGCCTGTCATCTCGACTGCTAGTGATACGAGGCCGTTGGGATCCAGCACGGCGTTCCGTATTACCCTCCTGAACCCACCGAGTCCATATTCTGCTAACACTCATTGGATCTCGACCAACGCGAGCAGCAATGTCGCGATACGATAAACCGCAATCGCGACAGGCTACAATCCGACCTTTATCAAAGTCGGAAACGTGATGGTACGTATTTCTCCTCCTTACACGAGGCATCACAACAACGTTTCACCAGGCAACGCCGGTCAAATGCTGTTTGTGTATGAGAAATCGGTTGGAAACTTTCCTCATGTCAGCACGTTGTAGGTGCCACCACCGGCGCCAAATTTGTGTGAATGCTCTGAAAAGCTAATCATTTGCGTATCACAGCATCTTCTTCCTGTCGGTTAAATTTCGCATCTGTAGCACGCCATCTTCGTGGTGTAACAATTTTAATGGCCAGTAGAGTAGAAACAACCGATGCTGCAATACCCTAGGAAAAGGACGGAAGCCTTCCCTCACTTGCCACCACGGAATTACTTAGAGCAAGTGCCTTAAGCCCTAAACGAACATACTCTGCAGCATATAGGTACTCAGCTATTCGTGTACTAAAAGATTCTCGTCTGTCACAGCCTACAACGAGCCTGTGAAACCCAGAGCGACATCCTGGAATGGAAAGCACCGCCATAGGGTTTACTGTTCGAGCATGGGACGGGTCAGCCCGCCATGAGTGACGAGATCAACCACCTCTGTAGGAGAGAGCCACCCACTCACTGGAGAGAGGTGACGGCCACCCGCGCTGCCACACTGTCAACAGGGTCGCAGCTGGAAGCGTCGCTGGCAGCGGCGTTCGAGATTCGGCACACACCGCCCCGCTCTTCGCGCTGTCAGCAGTACCGGAGGTCTATTGTTTCTCGTGGGAGCCAATTTGATGTCTTCACTGAGCTGTTTCTGATGAACTATGGCTGATGGTTGGAATAAAGAATTTATTTAAACATAACCACTTTTTAAAAAAATGTGGCATTTCAGTCTTTTGTTCGCTAATTTTTATTTTCCGTGACCGGTTTCAGTCTAGCTGCCCATCTTCAGATCATATATTGCAGTTACAGAGTAACTTGTCGCTACGAACTATCGGTTCTCTGTCATAAGTTATAACAGGTGCGTCTGTGTTAGCTGTGGTGGACGCAGTGTTTAGTCACAGGATGTCTTTCCTTTCACAGTCTTTGAAAGTATTTACACTATTGTAAATAGTCTAGGGGTAGCGTCTCTGATTCATAATCAAAACATCTTCGGTTCCGGGTTCGATCCCCACCACTGCCTATATTTTGATAAATAATCAGCATTGGCGGCCGAAGACTTCCAGCATAAGAAGTCAGCCTCATTCTGCCAACGGCCTTGTCAAAGAAGGCGGATGATCGGATAGAGATTCAGGAAACTCTCTTGTCCTAGGGGTGGGAAATTGCCCCTAAAGGCGGAAGAATTAGCAATGATCAACGACATGAGGATGCAGAAGGCAATGGAAACCACTGCATTAAATACACGTAACGTGTATCCACAGGACACGTGGCCTGTAATTGAAGAAGTGTCATGACGATCTCTCCATTGGCAAAAGATTCCGGAATAGTCCTCCATTCGGGTCTCCGGGAGGGGGCTGCCAAGGGGGAGGTTACCATGAGAAAAAGATTGAATAATCAACGAAAGGATAACGTTCTAGGAGTCGGGGTGTGGAATGTCAGAAGCTTGAACGTGGTAGGGAAACTAGAAAATCTGAAAAGGGAAATGCAAAGGCTCAATCTAGATATAGTAGGGGTCAGTGAAGTGAAGTGGAAGGAAGACAAGGATTTCTGCTCAGATGAGTATCGGGTAATATCAACAGCAGCAGAAAATGGTATAACAGGTGTAGGATTCGTTATAAATAGGAAGGTAGGGCAGAGGGTGTGTTACTGTGAACAGTTCAGTGACCGGGTTGTTGTAATCAGAATCGACAGCAGACCAACACCGACAATGATAGTTCAGGTACACATGCCGACGTCGCAAGCTGAAGATGAACAGATAGAGAAAGTGTATGAGGATATTGAAATGGTAATGCAGTATGTAAAGGGTGACGAAAATCTAATAGTCATGGGCGACTGGAATGCAGTTATAGGGGAAGGAGTAGAAGAAAAAGTTACTGGAGAATATGGGCTTGGGACAAGGAATGAAAGAGGAGAAAGACTAATTGAGTTCTGTAACAAGTTTCAGCTAGTAATAGCGAATACCCTGTTCAAGAATCACTAGAGGAGGAGGTATACTTGGAAAAGGCCGGGAGATACGGGAAGATTTCAATTAGATTACATCATGGTCAGAGATTCCGAAATCAGATACTGGATTGTAAGGCGTACCCAGGAGCAGATATAGACTCAGATCACAATATAGTAGTGATGAAGAGTAGACTGAAGTTCAAGACATTAGTCAGGAAGAATCAATACCCAAAGAAGTGCGATACGGAAGTACTAAGGAATGACGAGATACGTTTGAAGTTCTCTAACGCTATAGATACAGCAATAAGGAACAGTGCAGTAGGCAGTACAGTTCAAAAGGAATGGACATCTCTAAAAAGGGCCATCACAGAAGTTGGGAAGGAAAACATAGGTACAAAGAAGGTAGCTGCGAAGAAACCATGGGTAACAGAAGAAATACTTCAGTTGATTGATGAAAGGAGGAAGTACAAATATGTTCCGGGAAAATCAGGGATACAGAAATACAAGTCGCTGAGGAATAAAATAAATAGGAAGTGTAGGGAAGCTAAGACGAAACGGGTGCAGGAAAAATGTGATGACATCGAAAAAGATATGATTGACGGAAGGACAGTCTCAGCATGCAGGAAAGTCAGAAGAACCTTTGGTGACACTAAAAGCAACGGTGGTAACATTAAGAGTGCAACGGAAATTCCACTGATAAATGCAGAGGAGAGAGCAGATAGGTGGAAAGAATACATTGAAAGCCTCTATGAGGGTGAAGATTTGTCTGATGTGATAGAAGAAGAAAGAGGAGTCGACTTAGAAGAGATAGGGGATCCAGTATTAGAATCGGAATTTAAAAGAGCTTTGGAGGACTTACGGTCAAATAAGGCAGAAGGGATAGATAACATTCCCTCAGAAGTTCTAAAATCATTGGGGGAAGTGTCAACAAAACGACTATTCACGTTGGTGCGTAGAATATATGAGTCTGGCGATATACCATCTGACTTTCGGATAAGCATCATCCACATAATTTCGAAGACGGCAAGAGCTGACAAGTGCGAGAATTATCGCACAATCAGCTTAACAGCTCATGCATCGAAGCTGCTTACAAGAATAATATACAGAAGAATGGAAAAGAAAATTGAGACGATCAGTTTGGCTTTAGGAAAAGTAAAGGGACGAGAGAGGCAATTCTGGCGTTACGGCTAATAATGGAAGCAAGGCTACAGAAAAATCAAGACACTTTGTAACACTCCGGTTTAATCTTCAGACTTATCCCGCTCGATCGGGATCTGAATAGCGGCCCAAATAGATATTAATTAATGTGACCGTGTGCCTAATGGGGCTGGCAATCGGATTGGAGTGCTACGGAGTTGTTACATTCCATTTTGTCCTTCGCAAATACTGTAATAATGTACTGTTTGGTGGCAAGAAGAACAACAAACACAGCTTCACTAAACAAGACCTATATTCTTATCAAAAACCACAAAGATAAGGAGACAGCCACTGCCTTCGTCAATACACTGTTAATAACGGCTAATCTCAGCACAGGCCTCTTTGTTATTCATTATCGTCACACGCAGATTTTAATCACTGTATCCAGCACTGCAATCCAACACTGCAATCCAAATAATGCCGGCGCGGAAGACGCGAAAATACAAATATCGGCACAAAAATGTCACTGAATCACACTAGTAATTATACTTTTTCACTTTCCTGTATATTTCTAACACAAAGGGGTTAAACCACGGCGATGGCCACTCCCTTTGTCGGTAATTTCTATCAATTGCTGGCTTCTGCTCAGCTCTGCCCGCCTCGCGGGAATCTACAACACGCACTGACTTGACTCAACTCTCGCTCTCGCGACCCGACACACTAATCGATAGTTGCCCTGTCGACCTGTGTGAGTGCAAACCTAGTAGTAAGGGCCTGCGGACCCCTTACATCCCCGCCCTCGAAAACTTCTTTAGAGCCGCAGGCGAAAAAGAATCGGCAAGGGAATGAAACATTGCTACATTTGAACAAACACACAGTGTAAATAATTAATGAAATTACAATTCATCAAATAATCCCTCGACTCCGGTAGTGAGCTGCCTCCACAATAATTTTTACAAAAGGTTATACATCTCATAAACATGGCATTGTCCAAATTACAATTTTTATATCAACCAGCAATAGTCCTCTCTAGTCCAATATTGAATGAAACACACAACATATACACTCAAAAATTATTACTTAAACACAGGACATATGAATTACTATACTACAAATTAGTTATTACAGGTTTTATACTCATTCTTAGATAATCTTCGACATGAAATATGCAATTCTAATTGTAATACCTCACAAAACACAATGTAAATAAACCTTTCCCTCTTTCAAATGTCCATTTTACAGCTAAATGTTCTAACCATGTCCTTCCCCACTACATCAAGGAGCTTGAACACTCTCAGTTCAGACATTGGCCCTAATCGAGTTCCTCTTCCTCATGTGGGTCATTTCTGCTCTCGTGGGAGTAGTACCTTTTTATGTTTTCCACATGCTCCTTACCATGCACTCTCTTTGTCCGTGCATATTCCAACTCCACAGTGTTAGGATGACCAATTTTTATAATCCTGTACGGTCCCTTATAAACGTGGTTAAACTTATGTATTTCAGAGTTTATTTTTTTTTTATCTAGCATGAACCTTTACAAATACCAGGTCTCCCACTCGGTAAGTTATCGGTTTCACTAGCTTGTCGTATCTTTCCTGTCTTTTCCTAGCCTTCTCCTTCATACTTAATTCCACCAGCTCCAATTTCCTTTCCCAGGTCAATGAACTTCCTGGTGGGTAGACTACCAACTCACGAAAAATACTATCGGGTTCTTGATTGAGCAATACTTCACATGGGGCAAACCCTGTAGAATCATGTGGGAGGTGATTCCTAACCCGCTCAAATTCTTCCAGATATTCTTTCCATGAACCATGCTTCCTATGACAGTAGGTTCGGCATAAACGGTTCAATTCCTTCATTGTTCGTTCCGCTGGGTTAGAAGCTGGCCTATACCTAGAAAAGGCAATTTACTCTATTCCGTGCTCACTTAGCATCTCTGTCCATTCCTTTGACCTGAACTGTGACTCATTATCACTCAAAATTCGCTTAGGAATACACACCTTTTGAAAATAGTCTTTCTCAAAATGGTTAATGATGGCTCTACTAGTAGCTTTCTTCAATGGGTAAAATTTTATGTACTTGGAAACCAGTTCTTCCACTACTAAGATTTGTGTGTAATTCCCTCGTGAGGCAGGAAGTGGCCCAAAGAGATGCACTGCAACTATGTCCTTAATTGCTGTTGGTACAATTGGATGCATATATCCTTTGTGCTGTACTGTAGACATTTTAGATTTTTGACAGGTGTCACATGTACTCAGTATTTTACGTATACGCCTTCCCATGTTGTTGAATGCACAATCTAATTTCAACTTTTCCAGGCACTTCTTCGGTCCATAATGCGCATTACTATAGTGCGTATACCAAATTAATTTTTCTACCACATGCTCAGGCACACAGAGTTTCCAGTTCTCCTCACTCTCCTTGTTCCTTTTATAAAGTATCCCATTGTGAATATAATAAAATGTGCGAAGTCTTTCCTCTCCTGCACACCTGTATTTGTTTTTAATTGTCTTTAATTTCTCGTCCTCGTTCTGTTCCCTACGCACATTTTTTAGGAACTTCCTTACGCATTCTTCATGCTGTACTCCCCTCATCAGGTTAATTCTAACTCCTTCTCCTTCCGGCCTGTCCACCAACATTCCTCTTGAGTCAGCTGGTAATCTTGACAGAGCATCAGGTATTATGTGTGTTGCTCCTGGTTCATAAATTATCTCGAAGTCATAGTCCTGTAATGCCAGGGCCCATTGTGTTAGTCTGCTATGCCTCAACTTGCTTGTAGTCAGAAATGTAAGGGCCTTATGGTCAGTCACGACTTTCACATGCCTCCCGGCCAAATAGTACCTGAAATGCTTAAACCCCCACACAATTGCCAATGCCTCCCTTTCAGTAATCGAATATTTCCTCTCCCAAGCATTTAAACTTCTGCTACCGAAAGCTATTGTTCTTACACTGTCACCATTTCCGCTCCTCTCTATTTGGTACAAATGTATTCCTAGTCCATAGTCAGAGCTGTCTGCTCCTAAATAAAAATCCTTGGAAAAATCCGGGTGGTACAATATATCCACACTATACAGTGCTTCCTTGAATTTCTCAAACTCGGTTTGGCACTCTGCACTCCAATGCCATGGCATCCTCGCCTTAGTCAATTCCCTCATACTCGGGGCATTAAGTACAGATCCTTTGACAAATTTTCTATAAAACTCACAAACCCCGAAGGATGCTCGCAACTGTTTCTTACTATGGGGGGTCGGAAAATTTCTAATAGCCTCCATTTTAATAGGATCAGGATAGATACCCTCCTCGGATATTATATGGCCCAGAAATTTTATCTTTGATTTGCCAAATTCCGACTTGTCCGGGTTTACAGTTACCCCTGCGGTTTCAAAAGCTGCCAAGATTGCATCCAGTCTGTTCAAAAGTTCTTCCCATGATTTGCTTGCTATCAAGAGGTCATCCACATAGACGGTGACCTTCTTAAGTAATTCCTCGCCTAGTATCTTATCCATCGCTCTTATAAATTCAGACACTGACACATTAAGTCCAAATGGCAACACCCTAAATTGATAGCACCTTCCTCCATAAGTAAATGCCGTATACTGGCGAGACTCCATGGCCAATGGTATCTGCCAGTAACCAGCAGTCAAGTCGATACTACTAAGCACCTTTGCTCCTCGGAACTTTTGAATCAGTTCATCTATAGCCTCTGGTTTGTCCCTCTCCGGTTCGATGATTTTGTTCACTGTTCGTGCATCCAAAACTATCCTCACCTTTCCATCCTTCTTATCAACGACAAATAGGGGGTTGTTGTATTGACTATTGGTCCTTTCTATAACACCAAGGTCCATCATCCTCTGTATTTCTTCATCTACTGCTCTTCGTTTCGCCTGGGGAATGGAATACTGTTTTATATTGAACGGTTTATGGTTCTTTATCTTTAGCTTACACTCTACCCCTTTCATGATACCTGGGCGTTGAGAAAATACTTTACAACGCCTGTATAATACTGTGGCTAATTTCTTCTTAGTCCTCTCATCTAGGTGTGTCATCTCCTCCAACTTTTTCCTGATCTTATCCTCTTTATGCCTATCCTCTCGTGCTAATCCCTCAAGGTATATCAACACTTCTCCTCCTAGTTCCTCTTCCCCGTATCCCGTGGTGGGTTCCTCTTCATGACACAAATTTACTCTTCTGAATTCTTCCTCTTCTTCGATTGCACTCCCCTCAGCAAACTTTAACCTGTTCTCTTCTCCCTTTCTTCCTTTGACCTTGATAGTACCTTCATCAAAACTCACTACTGCATCAACTTCATTCAACCAATCTATCCCTAAAATAATTGATGTGTTCAATCCGGCCACCACCAAAAATTTTGCTTCGTATTCTTCTCCCTCTATCTCGAAGGTAATCAACACTTGTTCTTTAATAGGTTTACTCCTTGCACCCAACGCGTTCACAATTCTCACTCCACACACTGGGAAACTAGGCAAGCTAATATTTGCTTTTAGTATCTGTTCATATAACCTTTTGGATACTGCACATGCTTCACTTCCTGTATCGACTAATGCCTCGATATTCAGTCCACATAACTTGATCCCTATCATGGGTAGCATGGGTTCTTTGGGAATCCCACTTCTTTCCTCCAGTAGATCTTCTCTTAGGTCCCCACCATTGTCGTGTCTTAGTAGGTTTACCATGGTCTTCTTAGCTGTCACTCCCGATCGGACCTCATCTGGAGTGTCATTCAGTTTTCCAGTCTCTCCACCTCTTCTATATGCACCGTGTCATTCATTCGCCTATCCCATCTTCTCTCATGATCTCTTGGTTCTTCACTCCTTCTCCAATCATTTCTCCATTGACGTTCACCACCATGGTTCCTGTACCTATGACCACCACCTCTTCCTCTATAATTGGACGAATTACCAAAACGATTCCTTGGGTCATTACCTCCCCCTCGGTTTTGATCATTAGCTTGATTGTGCCCCTGTGATCGAACAGATTCCAACTGTTCCAGTATCTCCATCAAAGCCTCCCTATTTTTAATTAGGGTCCCAGATACAGTTTCTTGCATTTTATGATTCAATCTTCTTTTTATCGCAGATATCATTACGTCATCACTCAGGGGTTGTTCCAGGGTCTCGTTCAATTCCCACAAATGTTCGGCAAACTCTCTCAACGTTCCTCTCCATGTACTAAGTGACTTGCGATGGAGTAGGTCCTCAATTGCGGCACATTGATGGCTTTTGGACCAGTATTTCTTCAAGAATTCCTCTTCAAACTGATCATAACTAGTAGTCCCTTCCTTCTTCCTGACCCCCCAAGTGAAGGCCTCACCTTCCGTTCTATCTATTGCAAACTGAATCTTGTCTGAGTCCTTAAGATGTGCTGGGAAAACTCCTTTTAGCCATTTCATAAATATCATTGGGTGCAACCCTCGTTTCGGTCTAAATTTCTACCCTGTATTATTTTGGACGCACCGATTATCACTGCTCATCAATGTAACGACCTTACCTCCCCCAATGGCTAAGGTGGCGTTGCTAATTCGTTTATCAATTTCTTCTGTCTTGCTCTCCAATTGCTGCACTCCCTGTTGTAACTGCCTGAACTCCATTTCAACCCTCTTGTTATCCTCTTCTCGTTGCACTGCTATGGCATTTCTCAGATTGACAGCTAGTTGGTTTTGCCTATCTCCTATCCCCTTAACTGCATCATTGCATTGTTTCTGCATCTGCGCCACCTCGGCGATTCGATGATTGCATTTTGTTTCCACTTCGTTGATTCTTTCTCCCAATTTGGCTTTCGTTTCTTCAATATCGTCTTCTATCTTTTTTGCTAACTTTCCTTCCACCTTCTCCACGTCTCCCTGGACTTGGTCTATACTCTTCTGCAGCTTATTCTCTCTCTTGTTGATATCCATTTTCAACTGTTCTTGTAGCCCCTGTATTTCCTTCTTCAGATTACATTCCATCTTCATCTGCGATGTTTTGATCTCTTGTGCTATAGTTTCCTGCAAATGTTCCTTTAATGATTTGCGAAATATTTCTTCCCTTTCTCTAGCTTCTTGTGCACTCTTCTCTAACGATGCGTTAGTTTCTTGTAAACGCTTCTCTAACGATTCTCTTGTTTCTTGTGAATTCTTCTCTAACGATGTGTTAGTTTCTTGTAAACGCTTCTCTAACGATTCTCTTGTTTCTTGTGAATTCTTCTCTAACGATGCGTTAGTTTCTTGTAAACGCTTCTCTAACCATTCTCTTGTTTCTTGTGAATTCTTCTCCAACGCTTCTCGGGATATTCTTCCCTCTTCTCTAGTTTCTTGTAAATCTTCCTTTAATGATGCGCTAGTCTTCTTTATCAAGTCTACCAACATCGACCATCTATCGGCATCCTCTGAAACTGGCTTATTTCTCGTTGTTTGTCCCGGTGTCTCGGGATAACTAGTTGAATGTGCTAATGGGCTATCTAATGACAATCCACAATCACTGATTCCTGAATCATCTCTGTCCTCCTGTCCTATCCCTTTCCGTTCAACTACTGCCTCACAAACCTGCTTATCTTCCATAGACATGTCTGATTTATTTTTAATGCACAGGCAAGTAATACAAAATAATCTCTAGTAACCCAAAACACTCCTAATTACCATGAAACTAATCAAACAGTACCTGCAGTTTTTTCAGTTAATCCCCAAAATGACACAACATGAATGAGTACTGAACATTACAACTCTCAAAAACCTAATAATTTCCAATAACAACTTCCACATACACAGTTTATGTAGAAAATGTTTTAAACAAAATAATCACAACACTCATAAAATCTATAAATGTAAAATCCCCAAAAACAATGAGCATATCTGTATAATTACCATTTAGACAGTGCAGTGTGCATTAATAAGTATGCTATATTTCAGAGTATGCTTCGCAAATTTTTCGGAAATTACTACAATTGGGCACTTGTCCTAATGTAAATATCAGTTAAAAATTGTTTATTTATCGCGAAGACTGCACACCGCAATTTAATGTTATGTCAACCAGTCGTCTTCACTCACCAACTGACGTTACCGCGAGTCGCGATGTTTTGACGTTTGAGGTGGGCGTGGCGCTGTACTGCCGCTGGAGCTGCGTGAGGTTGCGCTGCTGTTGCAAGTCGTCGTAGTTCTCCGTCGGCCGCTCCGTGGTGCTGCAGGCGGGCGTAGTTTGTAGTTTGGCCGCTAGGTGCCGGGACTGCGCTCGGTGTCTCGAAGTCGCGTCGCTCAGCCGGCCGCTCCGTGGTGGGATGTCGTGTGAAATCACCTCGCAGATCGAAGCTCTTTGGTGCAACTGCTACACGGGTCTGCATGACGTCACTCAATAATTGCGTCGCCACAATACATTGTTGTCCGTATAGCAGTTTATGGGTCCACACGAAGCTGTCCGATTTTCACTATTCAAAAAGCAATTTCAGTCAAAATACTACCGCTAAACACTTCTTTAAAAACTTTCGTGACGAATTATTGGCTCGTTTTGCTATTTTACTGTTCACATGTGTCTTTCTTTGGTGTTCACTTTTCACAGTTTTTCGCGCGGATTTATGCATTTGCACATTATAACACAGTTTATTAACACTATTGTTCTATTTAACATGGCAAGAAAAAAGAGTTTAGTCACAATCGTAAGATATTATTACTTCGTATTGTTCAAAAATGCACTGTTCCTTGTCGCGATTTTACAGTTCCTACTCTGTCTCGATCCAAATTGAAAAAACACTTTCTTGCGTTAAGCAAGGTAAAATTATCTATTGTTCTTTACTACTCGTCCGAAAATTGCACTAGTCCTTTCACGGTAAGCCAAGGGTGTAACACTCCGGTTTAATCTTCTGACTTATCCCGCCCGATCGGGATCTGAATAGCGGCCCAAATAGATATTAATTAATGTGACCGTGTGCCTAATGGGGCTGGCAATCGGATTGGACTGCTACGGAGTTGTTACTTTCCATTTTGTCCTTCGCAAATACTGTAATAATGTACTGTTTGGTGGCAAGAAGAACAACAAACACAGCTTCACTAAACAAGACCTATATTCTTATCAAAAACCACAAAGATAAGGAGACAGCCACTGCCTTCGTCAATACACTGTTAATAACGGCTAATCTCAGCACAGGCCTCTTTGTTATTCATTATCGTCACACGCAGATTTTAATCACTGTATCCAACACTGCAATCCAACACTGCAATCCATATAATGCCGGCGAAAATACAAATATCGGCACAAAAATGTCACTGAATCACACTAGTAATTATACTTTTTCACTTTCCCGTATATTTCTAACACAAAGGGGTTAAACCACGGCGATGGCCACTCCCTTTGTCGGTAATTTCTATCAATTGCTGGCTTCTGCTCAGCTCTGCCCGCCTCGCGGGAACCTACAACACGCACTGACTTGACTCAACTCTCGCTCTCGCGACCCGACACACTAATCGATAGTTGCCCTGTCGACCTGTGTGAGTGCAAACCTAGTAGTAAGGGCCTGCGGACCCCTTACAACTTTCATAGGATTTGTAGACCTGGAAAAAGCGTTCGACAGTATAAAATGGAGCAAGCTGTACAATATGTACAACAACCAACAGGGAATAATAAGAGTGGACAATCAAGAACGAAGTGCTCGTATTAAGAAGGGTGTAAGACAAAGCTGTAGCCTTTCGCCCTTACTCTTCAATCTGTACATCGAGGAAGCAACGATGGAAATAAAAGAAAGGTTTAGGAGTGGAATTAAAATACAAGGTGAAAGATTATCAATGATACGATTAGCTGATGACATTGCTGTCCTGAGTGAAAGTGAAGAAGAATTAAATGATCTGCTGAACGGAATGAACAGTCTAATGAGTACACAGTATGGTTTGAGAGTAAATCGGTGAAAGACGAAGGTAATGAGAAGTAGTAGAAATAAGAACAGCGAGAAACTTAACATCAGGATTGATGGTCACGAAGTTAATGAAGTTAAGGAATTCTGCTACCTTGGCAGTAAAATAACCAATGACGGACGGAGCAAGGAGGACATCAAAAGCAGACTCGCTATGGCAAAAACGGCATTTCTAGCCAAGAGAAGTCTACTAATATGAAATACCGGCCTTAATTTGAGGAAGAAATTTCTGAGGATGTACGTCTGGAGTACAGCATTGTATGGTAGTGAAACATGGACTGTGGGAAAACCGGAACAGAAGAGAATCGAAGCATTTGACATGTGGTGCTACAGACGAATGTTGAAAATTAGGTGGACTCATAAGGTAAGGAATGAGGAGGTTCTACGCAGAATCGGAGAGGAAAGGAGTATGTGGAAAACACTGATAAGGAGAAGGGACAGGATGATAGGACATCTGCTAAGACATGAGGGAATGACTTCCATGGTACTAGAGGGAGCTGTAGAGGGCAAAAACTGTAGAGAAAGACAGAGATTGGAATACGTCAAGCAAATAATTGAGGACGTAGGTTGCAAGTGCTACTCTGAGATGAAGAGGTTAGCACAGGAAAGGAATTCGTGGCGGGCCGCATCAAACAAGTCAGTAGACTGATGACAAAAAAAAAAAAAAAATAATGTTGCTTGAAAAATGGTTACGTGAGTGTGTTTATAAAATAACAAACGTTCGGTGTAATTTGTAACATTTGGAATTTAGTAACACAACTGCACGCGGCAAATTTTACCAATTTTAGAAAAGTTAAGAATAAGGCTAGGTCCGAAAAGTAATGAAAAAATAAATGCTTAGTAACTTGTCTATAACTGAGACTCAGGCTATTAGTATAGTGATCGGACTGAACTTAATTGTGGTTGAAAGGATGTTCTTTGCAAAAGTTTCTATCTCTTATTTTGCGATTTTACAGGAGTCGGTATTGAGCGGGAACTGCAAGGAGGGCCCGTTCGGCCATCCACCGTTCGTCGATTCCAGAATTAACGGGCAACCTCGGGGAGAGGGGGGGAGGGGGAGGGAAGGCATCTCATCCTCCACGTCGTTACCCGACTTCCCCGTGCGGAGGCTCAGTCCATTGTCCATGTGAACTTCGTCTTGGTAAGAGAGATAATGAGGAGTCGGAAGAGAGACAAGCGTCTCAACCCGTGCGTCAGTTCTTTGTTTTTGCCCCATCGTTGTCATCACTCGCGCCATCCAACGAAATCTGCATGACAATTCCGTAAGGAGTCATGGGCGAGCGGCAACGAAGTTTGTGCCGACGCGGCAAGCGTTGCTCGCTCACGTGTTCCTCTGTATCGAACGATGGCAGGGAGGAACGTCGACCAGGCTCGAACGTTTCGGTTGGTGCTATAATGGAGTCGATCGCGTGTTGTGGAGAGGTACCGGTATCCGTGGCGACCGCCGCTGAAGTCCGGCTGGCGGATACGTCGTCAGAAGAAGCGACCGCACCGTCCGGAGGGTGGTAGGATGGCGGGACGGGCCGTTGCGAAGGGCTGGGCGAAGCTGTAGCGTGGCGAGGGCCGCCGTGTAAGTTATTGGCATGGTGGTTAGCGTGGGTGGCACAGGCTTTCTGAAAACTGGAGCTGCCCGACAGGTTTTTAAACGCATTCAGACCGCAAAGGGCGCTCCTGCCGCAACCGGAACAGGTGCGGGGTTGACCGTCAGACACTATGATGGCAACGCAGCCTCCGATACGAAGGTAGGAGAGCACGTGAATCCGCAGATCGATACAGAATTGCCTGACGCCGTTCAAGACGGGATATGTTCGGGATCGTGTCCACCGTTCGGCGACATCGTCCAAGACGCTGCCCTATGGTCGGACTGCAGTAATGACGGCGTTCATGAGTCGTTCGAACGGCAATTCTAATATCCTTATTGTTCATACGACGAGACCGATGTGATCGGCTGTAATGTCGGAGAAGTAATCTACGTTTGGCCTCTTCTAGCACCCTGTCTTGTTAATCATCTTGATGTACACGGTACTACCGTGGACAGGTGCATTCCAATTAGATCTTGTAGTGCTATTTTATCCTCGTCCCGAAAAAATCGTCCGATGTCAAGCGCCTTGGGATGGGCGAAGTTTGAACAGACGGTGGTACGTAAAGTTGTCTTCCGATAGTTGTGTGCCCTGTTGATCTGGTATAGGCATGCGTATTGAAATACAGAGATAAGTAAGCAGCCAGATTACAGCGCTGTGGTCAGCAACTACTGTATACGACAACAAGTGTCTGGCACAGTTGTCATATTAGTTACTGGTGCTACAATGGCAAGTTATCAAGATTTATGTAAGTTTGAACGTGATATTGCAGTCGGCGCATGAGTGATTGGACACAGCATTTGGCTCTGAGCACTATGGTACTTAACATCTGAGATCATCAGTCCCCTAGAACTTAGAACTACTTAAACCTAACTAACCTAAGGACATCACACACATCCATGCCCGAAGCAGGATTCGAACCTGCGACCATAGCGGCCACGCGGTTCCAGACTGGAGTGCCTAGAACCCCTTGGCCACAGCGGCCGGCTGGACGCAGCATTTCCGAGTTAGCTATGAAGTGGGGATTTTCCCGTACGACGATTTCAGGAATGTACCCTGAATATCAGGAATCCGCTAAATCATCAAATCTCCGACATCGCTGCGCCCGAAAAAAGATCCTGCAGTAAAGGGACCAACGACGACTGAAGAGGATCGTTCAATGTGATAGAAGTGCAACCCCTCCGCAAATTACTTCAGATTTCAATGATACGCCATCAACAAGTGTCAGCGTGCGAACCTTTCAACGAAACATCATCGATATGGGCTTTCTGAGCCGAAGTCCCGCTCGTGCACCCTTGATGACTGGACGACACAAAGGTTTACGTCTCGCCTGGTACCGTCAACTCATTCGACTGTTGATGATTGGAAACATGATGCCTCGTCGGACGAGTCTCATTTCAGATTGTATAGAGTGGATGGACGTGTATGGGTATGGAGACAACCTCATGAATCCATAGACCCTGCATGTCAACAGGCGACTGTTCATCCTTCTGAAGGCCCTTTAATGATGTGGGCCATGTCCAGTTGGAATGATATGGGCCCCTGATACGTCTAGATATGACTCTGACAGGTACGTAAGCATCCTATCTGAACACCTGAATCGATTCATGTCCATAGCGCATTCCGACGGACTTGGGCATTTCCAACAGTGCAGTGCGACACCCCACACGTCCTGAATTGCTTCAGAGTGCTTCCAGGAACACTCTTAGGAGTTTAAACACTTCCGCTGGCCACCAAACGCCCAAGACATAAACATTATTCAGCATGTCTTGGATGCCTTGGATCGTGCTGTTCAGCAGAGATCTCCACCCCTCATATTCTTATGGATTTAGGGACAGCCCTGCAGGATTTGTGGTGTCATTTTCCTCCAGCACTACTTTACATATTAACCGAGTCAATGCCACGTCGTGTTGAGGCACTTCTGCATGTTCGCGGGAGCCCTACACGATATTAGGTAGGTATACCAGTTTCTTTGGCTCTTTGGCACTTAGCAGCTGCCGAAGTAAACATAACAAGCGAGACGTGCCTCGGTAGGGGAGTGCTGGCGTGTGGATGGAGTTCACAACGTCATAAATATCAATTTTAGTTCATAATTTATTTCTTTATGAGAACAGCAAGAAGTATCATTTTTACTGTTTATGTTTATGTACATGAAGCTACAGGGCTTCAAATGTATGCTAAGGAATTGCTGAGAGAGAGGACCCGTCATTAACCATCTAGTTACAGTAGACATTTCTAATTTCGAAAAGTACTTTTTTATACGGAGAATAAACAGATGCCTTTGGTAATAAAGGAAAACAAAAGCCGGTCGGAGTGGCCGAGCGTTTCCAGGCGCTACTGTCTGGAACCTCGCTACCGCTACAGTCTCAGGTTCGAATCCTGCCTCGGGCATGGACGTGTGTGATGTTCTTAGGTTAGTTAGGTTTAAGTAGTTCTGAGTTCTAGGGGACTGATGACCTCAGAAGTTAAGTCCAATAGAGCTCAGAGCCATTTGAACCATTTTTGAAAATAAAAAAAAAGTGCCTTACAAGTCAACGAATAACAGCGTCTTCGCAAGAAGAAGCTTTGGGTTTAAGAAATGGAAATATTCAGTTAATTTTAAAAAGAGTAATTTATTTAACTAAGGAAAATACGAGAGCACAAGGACGGGCTGTATAGGTGGACTGGAAGCAAAATAAATAAATAAATAAATAAAAGTCGATAGAGAACTTGCTCACAAAAGGCAAAGGTCCCGGGTTCGAGTTCCGAACCGGCACAGAGTTTCAATCTGTCAGGAAGTTCCACAAAGTTTCTTGCATTTTGCCTTCAGCATTCCGAGATTTGACTATGCGCTGAGCGTTATCCTGGATAGTCAAGTGTGGACCAAATTTCTTCCGTACGACTATCTCAGTTACTTCCTTGCACTTCATAAAGTACGAACACTGCTCATAGTAAGTCAAATCATGGTACCCTTAGTACAGCTTTAACTTGACCTTAAGATTTCTGTCTTTACATCCTCTTTTAAAGTTGTTACTCGGATTGTAGACGGTTGTTATATGAATTTTCGGTGCCACGGGTAGGTTGGGAAAAATTGCTCTAAGTTTCAAAGAAGTTTTTAAACGAAGAAAGCATTGCATGTCTGTTGTTTGTACAGGCCTTTTAAGTATATTTAGTCAACCAAGTACTAAAAATTATGCCAAACCTCTGTGGAAGCAGTTCTGAAAACAGTGTATGGCGGAAATTTATAGCCGGAAATCGTTATTGGTCGCACAACTGTATCAGAACGGACGGCTCTTTGTTGCAGCGACGTTTTGCGGGAGACCTCGTGCTGGATCGTGCTTCCCTTTTGCGTTCTGATCCTTCCACAGTTTTCCCAGCAGCCGGTCTCTAATTACTGAGTAGCGGACCCGTCCGGGAACTGCGCCTGTCGCCACTGTCGGCCGCGATTTCACAACTCGAGTAAATACTGCAAGCGAAACTTCACCGCGATCACTCTTTGCCAATTTCTTAATGGGCTCTACTGTTTGTTTGCAGACGTCAGATTCTGCGACGCTTGCACTGCTGTTTGCTCCCGCCCGTACTTCGCTGTAGACTTCCACGCCGGCCGGCAGCCACGGAAAACATGCCGCAGAATCTGGCAAGTTTTACCCCACCAGCGCAGACGTCAGCAATTGATTTGGCACGCCGTTTTCAACAGCTTATCACTGCCTACATAGCCATGGTAAGGAAACTGATCCACACTGTCCAAAATGTATCCGAAACGAGTAAATATATTGGAGTGCGATTTTCTCTAACCTATAACAGACAAATTACGTGCATACGTAATTTTTAACATTAATAGCTGCCGAATTATGAAGACGACTAATTTTTTAATGGAGCTATGTAAGTAACTACAACAGTCTAACATTCTGCGTGGTGTCTGTTTGTTCCACGTCGTGTCTCCCCACCACTTTCGCGCAACGACGCTATGGGCGTGTTTTTTAGGGAATTGACTAGTTTTAAGATGGTTCAGACGGCTCTGAGCACTATGGGACTTAACATCTTAGGTCATCAGTCCCCGAGAACTTAGAACTACTTAAACCTAACTAACCTAAGGACATCACACACATCCATGCCCGAGGCAGGATTCGAACCTGCGACCGTAGCAGCCCCGCGGTTCCGGACTGCAGCGCTAGAACCGCACGGCCACCGCGGCCGGCGACTAGTTTTAACCTGGGACCTGTTGCTGGTAGGGACACGCCAGACCACACGTGACAAGTAGAGTTCAGGAGAGTTCAGTGAGACTAGCGATGATATAATCAAATACTTAATGATTTCAGCGTCAGCTCCACTGCACTCCCTGTAAAAGAATCTTAATACTAACTAAATTTAGTGGAAGGGTTTCAAGGCTTTCCTATTTTTAGTTAGCTGGTAAAATAACGTAGAAAAAGCAGTTAAGTTTACCATTGGAATTTTTATTCTACTCACAAAACATTGTTTATAAATTGTACTATTGATAAAAAGAAATATTTTAATACAGGATGATAAAAACCAACTGCGTTCAACAAAAATGTTAACGAATATTCCCTGAATGGGCTTCCAAGTTCTATAATGGATCGAAGGATGGCCTATGCCATATCACATCTATAATATAGGTTTAAATTAAGTTTCATAAAAGAGAAAACTATCAAAAATGGTCTACATGGTCTACAGTGACCCTCAATTATCTTTAATTATTTATTTAACATGTCGTAAATTACAGTGGCTGATGTGGCTTCTCTATAATTACATAACAGAAAAATCATCGCATTTCAGATTTTAACTTCAAGTAGCAAATGTGAATACCACGAAGTTTAATTGACGATCGACACTAGTATTTCATAAAAAGGGGACGTAACAGATGAGACTTCTGCAGTTCTGAGTGAAGCCTTATGCGCTCTTATGCAGCATCGCGTGCGTTCATTACCTTGTCGGTGGTTAGGCAGCTTCAGGGGCGGCGGGCGGCGTAGCTCCACAAACCTCGCTGTCTCGGTAGCAACTCTCTCGAACTTATCCTTACTACTGTTTACCAAAGTTGGTTTAAGAAAAAGGTATCTGGCTGTGTTTTCAACTGACCAATCAGCGTCTCAATGTTAACCTTTAGCTCCACCTACAAAAATTCTGTCTGTCCAATGAGAAACATTATACTTTTCATAGTGGGGCAATGTTTTTAATGTTTGCTACGTAACAGAGACCCGTATAATCTCACGCTAAAACTTGCAGCTGGTGTGGCCCTTTTAGTGTTATCGTAAGTTCTATACTGTTCTTCTGGAGGGCTCTATCTATCAACATGGGCCGGTGATGTGGGTATCCCATTGTCCCGCTCTTATTGTAGGGCCTTCTAGCCTACATGGCTCTGCTCTCGGCTACTTGTTTCTCCTCTCGGAACTGCGTCTGTTTCACGGTGGGAAGGTATGGCATGCATTTAGGCGTTCTTGTGTTAGTCTGTGTTCCATTTGCTCACTCATTGATCATATTACTATGGTTACTTTAATGTCAGGATGTGTTCGGAGCTACGTGACATATTTCTGGATTTGCTATCATGTCAGGGTTTTCATGTAAGGTGCTGGATTTGCCTGAAACCTTACAACAGAACATTCAATATCAATGGAAAGGGTCTTCGAAGAGGACGTCAACGACGTAATATGTGTGCAAGTTGCTCAAAAAGCAATGAGATAATGCTGTCAGAAAGAGAGGCCCGAAAAATGTCTGACATATTCTAGTAAATTTAAGGAAACTCTTAATTCAGGTACGATTCGAGTTCTTCCTGAACTATTGAGACACATAAGATCATGCCATATATTCAGATTTTCAAAATGCATATGACAGTAGTAAAAGTCGATACAGTTGTCGTGTGCGAGAAACGTAGCCGAACTGTTAAAGGAGCAATGAGGTTGTGACATTGCGAGAGAGTCGCAAGTGATGCAAGATGCAATGATAAGTAATACGAATTTAAAATATCATTTATGTTTGAGTACCTGTTGCACATCCTTTTAATACATGACTGGTTTGGATCTACTTGAATCGTCTTCAGATCTGTATAGTTGTCTCAGGAACCCATTGTGTCTGGAGATGAAGCTAACCATCCCAGCTAACCACATCTCATCCATATACTGAACTGTTTATAATGAATGTTTAATTCCTCCAATATCTAACATGTCAATCACAGAATACATTATGAATATATTTTACCCCTTGAGTTTCCTTTCGTAGTTATTCCACCCATATTTGTCGTATTAACAGAAAGTTAATTATCACTCACTCAGGAGACAGTGTACAGAGCCCCATAACTTGCTACATTCTTTACATTCGTTTGTGCAACTTAATTAATCCACCGTTGCTCACGATGACTCATATTCCTAGATTTCCGAAAAGTGTTTGACACGGCACCTCACTGCAGACTGTCAACGGATGTAAGAACGTAGGTTTCCAGACATGTGTGTGGCTCGAAGATTCTTGAGAGGACGCAGTATGTTAACCTCGACCGCAAGTCTTAATCGGAGATAATGGCATCGTCAAGATTGTCCCAGGAAAGTGTCAAGGACAGCTATTACAATGAGGTGACAGAGCCATGGAATACCACCTAAAATCGTGTCGGATCTTCTTTTGCCCTGCATAGTGCAGCAATTCGACGGTGCATCGACTCAACATCTCGTTGGAAGTCCCCTGAAGAAATATTGAGCCATGCTGCCACCATAGTCGTCCGTAATTACCAAAGGATTTTGTGCACTAACTCACCTCTCGATTATTTCCTATAAATGTTCGTTGAGATCAATGTCAGGTGATCTGGTGGCCAAATCATTCTCCCAAATTGTCCAGAATGTTCTTGAAACCAATCGCGAACAACTGTCGCCCGGTGTCATGGCACCTTGTCATCCACAATAGTTCCATCGTTGTTTGGGGACACGATGTCCATGAATGGCTTCAAATGGTCACCAACGAGCCAGTCATGACCATTTACAGTCAATGATCGGTTCAGTTGTACCAGAGGACCTAGTCTGTTCCTTGAAAACACAGCCCACAGCATTAAAGAGACGCCCAAGCTTACACAATGCCGAGTTGACAATTTGGTTCCATGGCTTCATGGGGTCTGCGCCACATTCGAACCATGAGATCAGCTCCTACGAACTGAAACCGGCATTCATCTGACCAGGCTATGGCTTTCCAGTCGTTTAAGCTCACATGGAATTGATGGCGTTTCCAGCAGGATAGTAAAAGCTTGTTCCCAAGTGATATGTGGGATTATTAGCCACATATGTAATAGTTCTCTGAAGCAGGGTATTTTCCCAGATAGACTGAAGTATGCCATTGTTAAACCACAGCATAAAAAAGGGGATACGTCTGATGTCAACAACTACCGCTCAATCTCTTCTGCCTGCCTTATCCAAAATTCTTGAAACAGTAATGTATTGTAGAGTAGCTTCACACCTTTGTAAAAATAAAGTGTTAACAAAATGTCAGTTTGGTTTCCAGCAAGGTTTTTCAACGGAAAATGCTATATATACTTTCACTAATGAAATATTAAATGCTCTGAGTAACCGGAAGTCACCCGTTGGGATTTTTCGTGATCTCTCAAAGGCTTTTGATTGTGTAAATCATGGAATACTTCTAGATAAGCTCAGGTACTGTGGTATGAATGGGACAGCGGTCAAATGGTTTAAATCATACCTAACTGGTAGAGTGCAGAAAGTTGAAATAAGCAGTTCACATAATATGCAAAAAACTGCTGATTTCTCAAACTGGGGAACGATCAAGAATGGGGTGCCGCAAGGTTCGGTCTTGGGTCCTCTGCCATTCTTAATATATATTAATGACTTGCCATTCTATATTCACGAAGAAGCAAAGCTGGTGCTTTTTGCCGATGATACAAGTATAGCTATCACATCCAACAGACAAGAATTAACTGGAGAAATTGTAAACGATGTTTTTCAGAAAATCATTAAGTGGTTCTCTGCACATGGGCTCTCATTAAACTTTGACAAAACACAGTATATACAGTTCCACACAGTAAATGGAATGACACCATTAATAAATATAGACTTCGGTCATAAATCGGTAGGTAAGGTAGAATATTCAAAATTTCTAAAATGGCTCTGAGCACTATGGGACTTAACATCTGAGGTCGTCAGTCCCCTAGAACTTAGAACTACTTAAACCTAACTAACCTAAGGACACCACACACATCCATGCCCGAGGCAGGATTCGAACCTGCGACCGTAGCAGCCGCGCGGTTCCGGACTGCGCGCCTAGAACCGCTACAAAAGTTCTAGGTGTATGCATTGATGAGGGGTTGAACTGGAAAAAACACACTGAAGATCTGCTGAAACGTTTGAGTTCAGCTACTTATGCTACTAGGGTCATTGCAAATTTTGGCGATATACATCTCAGTAAATTAGCTTACCACACCTACTTTCATTCTCTGCTTTCGTATGGCATCATATTCTGGGGTAACTCGTCATTGAGTAAAATAGTTTTCATTGCACAAAAGCGTGTAATCAGAATAATTGCTATAACCCAGCCATGATCATCCTGCGGACACTTATTTAAAGAGCTAGAGATCTTAACTGTAGCCTCACAACATATATATTCACTTATGAACTTTGTTATTAACAATCCGAACGAACTCAAAAAGTAATAGTAGTGTACACGACTACAACACTAGGAAAAAGGATGATCTTCACTACTCAAGGTTAAATCTAACTTTGGCTCAGAAGGGGGTAAATTATGCTGCTATGTCTTTGGTCACTTACCTAATAGCATCAAAAGTCTGACAGATAGCCATATACCATTTAAAAGGAAATTAAAAGAATTTCTTAATGGTAACTCCTTCTACTCATTAGATGAATTTCTGGATATAGTAAGTGGGTAATTTCCCCAACCTCACCAAAAAATAAAAAAATAAAAAAATAAAAAATAAAAATAAAATAAAAGTAAAAAATAAAAAATTAAGTGTCATGTAATATTTTGTGTAATGTAATATCTTGTATGGACACCTTTTATTAACCTGACACGTTCCACATCATTACGAAGTGTCGTATTCATGATCTATGGAACAAGTACTAATCTAATCTAATCTAATCTAATCCAACTGATATGATCACGAGCCCCAGGAGAGGCGCTGCAAGGAGGCACTCGCGTCGGTCGTGTGCTACCATTGGCAAAATTTCACCGCATTACCGTAAAGGATAAGTTCGTCCTACGTCCCACACGGATTTCTACAGGTATTTCAAGTAGTATTGCGAGTCTGTTAGCACTGACTCTTCTACGCAAACGCCGCTCTATAGAGTTAAGTGAAGGCCTTTGAGTTATCCGTGGTGAGAGGTAACGCCTGAAATTTGGTTTTCTCGACACACTTTTGATACTGTCGACATCGGAATATTGAATTCCCTAACGATTTCCGAAATGGAATGTCTAATGCGTCTAGCTCCAACTACCATTCTACGTTCAAAGTCTGTTGATTCTTATCATGTGGCCACAAGCACGTCCGAAGTCTGTTTACATGAGTCACCTGAGAATAAAACTCACAGTTCCGCTAGTGCACTGCCCTTTAATAGCTCGTATACGCGGTACTACAGCCCGTGAGTTTTGTCATCGCAGTCTATTCTCTCTGTGCAGAAATGAAATTAAAATGAAATCCCGGCCTTCAGCTGCTTACAGGCGTTGATAAATATCTGTGCAGATATCAGCTTCATATAGATAAGGCTTATCGGCCAGTGATCTTCTTCAGTTCGCATGCACTTACGTTGCCCGAACTCTTACGTGAATCGGCAGATTGACTGTCGCGAATACTGAGTATCGTGGGCAATGGCACTACAAATGTAGTGTGTGGACAGAAAGTTGGAACGGGTAGGTCTCACGGGGAGCGTGCCAGAGATAAGTCCCTGCAGTCGCACTATAGTCTGTGTCCTCGATGGCTCAGTCTGCCGCCGGCAGTGCTGCGAGGCGGTCACCCGCCAGAGCGCTGCAGGCGAGGCGCGTAACGTGTGTTTGTGTTTACTTCGGCCGCTGCAAGTGCCATTTTCCTTCTAGACCACCACGATGTACAACTATCGGAAGAAAACATTACGTTTCAACTTTTGGTCGGACTTCGCCCGATCCAAGAACCTGGAGTAGAACGATTTACAATACCACCAACGGATCTAACTGGTATCCACCTGTCCATAGTTATCAGTACCGTGTACGTCAAAATGATCAACGATGAGGCGTGCGACAAGGTGCTTCAAGAGGCAAAACGTGGACTGCGTTTCTGTCATTCCGACGGCAAGCGTCGGACCCGTTACCGTCGGTCACACAGGTCTCGGCACACGAACGATAAGGATCTTCGAACTGCCGTTAGAACTACCAAGTAGACGTCGTCATCGCGGCGCTCCGTCTCTGTGGCAACGTGTTGGAACATGTCGCCGAACGATGGGTACAGTTTCAAACCTATCCCGTTTTAAACGGTGTCAGACAGGTCCGTATCGAGTTGCAGAAGCACGTGCCTTCCTATCTACGTATATGAGGCTGCCGTGCTATCATAATGTAGGACGGTCAACTTCGCACCTGTTCCGGTTGCGGGAAAGAAGCTCATTTACGGTCTGAATGCATTCAACGACGTGTCGCACAGCTCCCGTTGTCGGAAGCGTCCGTCACATCCATGATGACCGCCCTACCGGTCGGTTACGCACCGGCTCTCGCTACGTCTACAGTTTCGTCCAGCCCGTCGCCCGGTCCCTCCGATCGGCACGTCCCACCGTCGCAGTCGGCTACGGACGGTGCAGACGTCCCACCTGACAACCTTTCCGCCGAACAGGCTCCCGCACCGGACTCTGAGGAGACCAGTACTTCTTCACAACACCTGTTTGACAGTTTCATTGTACTCACCGACGCCTTCGAACCAGGTCGACGCTCCTCGTTGCCGTCGTCCGACACTAAGGAACACGTGAGCAAACAACGCTCGCCACGTAGGCGCAAACGCCGCCGTTCACCCACGTGCTCTCAAAGCGCCGCCACCCGCGACGACGAAGACGACACCCAACCAGTCGTCATTTCCACGCAGAGGTCGGCGGACAGCTTTCACGATGAACAAGATGTTTCGCAGGACGGGACCACCATGTAGGTCGCCACGCACAATGAAACGATCGGTGTGCAGGTTGAGACGCCTGTCTCCCCGGCGACGGTTCCTGATCTCTCTCACCACGATGCAGTTCCCATGGACATTGGACAGGCCCACGGCACAGAGCATGGGCCGACGACATTGAGGAAGGTACGCCCCCTCCTCCCGATAAATTGCCTCCCCTGTTAACATCAAAAGGGAGGCACTGCAGCAGATGGGACGGGACTTCCTGTCGGTGCCCTCCTCATACTTCCTTTGGTGATGGTAGATGCACGTCCACCACCACTGAAACAAACGTAACGGTTCGCCACACTGCACATCAACATGATCGACACCCAAGCTGTAGCTCCTATGTGACATGCTTCGGGCCTCTGGCGTCGACGTCGCCCTTGTTCAGGAAGTACGCGTTGCCACACTACGACCGGTCTACGGCTACGACTCATACACGTCCACATGTGATCAATCAGGGCGTGGAGTGGCTTTCTACATACACGGAGGAATCCCACTCAAGGACACGACAATCCTTCCCTGTGGAAGGGACATGGCTGTTACCATCTTCGACACGCGCGTCATCAATATCTACGCTCCGTCTGGCTCCACGAGCCGTTTGCTGCGGTCCAATTTTTTCGGACATGACGTGGCGCCCCTGTTTTCTCGGTGCTATGATCGCCTTATCATGGGAGGCGATTTCAACTGCGTCCTCCAGCCTCAGGACCAAATGCCTGGTTATTCGCCATGCCCGGCGCTGCTCACCTTAATCGAAGATTTTCATCTAGTGGACGTTTGGGAGAAAATTAATGGCAATACCCCCGGTTTTACCCATTATACAGCACATTCTGTGAGCAGATTCTGCCCACCTTGGCAATGAAGTCGCCCAAGCTGAACGATGCCCCCTTGCATTTTCGGACCACTGTGCCGTCATTTGCTCCCTGGCTCTGCCACCTCAGTCAGTATGGCGCAGCAAAGGTTACTAGAAGCTTAATTCCTCCCTCCTTAATGATCCACACTGCCGACAATGTATTGCCACCACATGGGCGTCTTGCGAAAGACGCGTCCCGCAATACACATCGATGTTCCATTGGTGGCTCAAATGTGCTAAACCTGCGATCAGAAAGGTCTTCATGTGGCAAGGAAGAAGCAGCATGGATTGAGACACCACAAATTTTTACTACGCCGTCCTCCGCGAGATTGATGCGCTTCCTCCATCACCTGAAACCCATAGGGAACGACAGCGTACTAAAGCTCGTCTCCTCTCTCTCCAACTTGCACGACTGTATGGTGACGTGGTGCGTTCACGACGACAGGACCTCCTCCACGACGAAACCCCATCCACAATCCATGCCGCATCAGATCATCGTCGTCGACGTCTACTGTTCGTCCCCAACATTACGACCTCCGACGGTGTTCACCACACAACACAGGCGGCAGTTATGTCTGCCTTTGCTGAACATTATAGCCAATTTTATGACGACGAACCGATGGCAACGCCAATTCCTGATGATCTCCATCCTCCCCCTGATCGGACTCTCACCGTAGTGGAGTCAACGTCCATGATGTCTGCAATCACATCAGAAGAGGTGGTAGATGCGATCAACAAGGGGCCAAGAACAAATCACCAGGACCGGATGGTCTACCCGTGAAGTTTTACCGGGCGTTCACCACGTTTATTCTTCCTCGCTGGACGGAAATGTTTCAGGAACTCTTTACTCTGTCTTGCCCAATTCCACCTGAATTCATCACTGGCATTCCTTTATCTGTGCCTAATCCGAATGGATGGTCTAATGTCTCTGCATATCGCTCCCTTACATTAATGAATGCAGACTATAAAATCTATGCACGCCTCTTAGGAGCGCGCAAACGCACCGTCTTACCTACGGTCCTTTCATCGGAGCAGACTGCACGTGGTTGTGGGGCCACCCTGCAAACAGCCCTAGGAGAATGCCGTGACTCATCGCGCTGGCGGCAGTTTGTCGCCTTCATGCAGCACTGGTATCCAAAGGGTTTCACGAGTGCCTTTGATCAAATTCGACACTAATTCCTCCTCATGGTGGCGACACGTATGGGGTTCCCATTAATCTTTGTCGATGCCATTCACCGGTTACTACTTCCTGCGGTTTCGATGGTGCAAGTCAATGGGAGGCTTGTAGGACCGATTCCTATACGCCGCTCTGTGCGTCAAGGATGTCCTATGTCTACTATATGCCATTGCATTTGAGCCCCTCATTACTGATCTTACCTCTAGACTGCAGGGTCTCACTTTACGTGACTACACCTTTCACTGCAGTGCTTATGCGTACGACCTCCTCTTTCTCACCTGCTCCACCACGGAACTCAGTGACGCCATCCAGTATGGACGTATTTCGGGTAGCATTCTTAATATCCGCAAATTGACTATGATGCACATTGGGCGTGGCCTCCCGGTTATGGTGCCGACCCCACTGCCATTCAGTATCACCCTTCGTTACGTGGGTATCGAATTTTCTAGCTCTACACATCACACAGTGGCCCTCGCTTACCGGCGGCTTTTGCAGTCGATTCGACACCATGTTCGCGGTCAAGTGCACCCTAACTTAAATCGAATCCCACGTTTGTCCTGCGTCAACATATGCATGTCGCCCCTAAACTGGTACACGTCACCCAGATCCTCCCAACGCCGTTACTCCTTGGCCGCCGCATCCAATCAGCCTTTGGATATTTCGTGTCAGCTGGGGCACTTTTCAAACTCCGCTACAACTCTCTAACAGTGCCTCTTGCAACAGGTGGCCTCGGAATAGTCAACGTGCGGGCACGATCTTCTGCACTCTTTGTCCACACTGTGTTGCGGCACTGGCAGGGGCTGATCCCGTCCTTAACACGCAGTCTCTTAGATATCCTCCGACCAGCTTCTCTCAATCCACCGATCAATGTGGCACCTATTTCTCCATTATTGTACCATGTCGCCAGTTGTTTCATAGGCCTCAGCTACGTTCGGGCCGGAGCCACAACCTTACATCTGCTTGCTATGCTTCATCACCATCGAAGTGAAGTCCTGGAATGGGTTCTTTAAGTTCTGGAAACAAACGAAAATCGGATGGTGCCAGGTCGGGACTGTATGGAGGACGATGGTAGACTGCGAACCAAAGGCGTCGGACTGCTGCAGATGTAGCAGCGCTGGTGTGTGGATCAGGGTCGTCATGCTGAAGAAGATGATTCAAAATTCGCGAACTATCTTTTCGAATTCAAAACTCGATTACAGCATGCTGTTTCTCGCGCACCGACTTTTTCATGTTACAGGCTGCCATGTTACATGCTATAATTCGGAGCCCGCTTGCGGTAGAGAGCTGGAAGTATGTAGACGTGAAGAATGAAGGTGTAGATAGATAAGAACGTTTGTTTCATTAAAAAAAGCGTTAAGAGTTACCACATAAAATATCGCAGGCATGACTTTTGAGGATGCACTCGTATTTTGTTTAGCGCACATTATTATCTTGTGTGGGTTTATCCGTATTTTTCAAGAATTTTTCTGTTAGATTATTATTTGTAACTTTTTATTTGATTTCTCGAACTTATTATTTCTGCTGTAAATGATTTGACAAGTATCTATTTTTTAAATATTTGGGCTTAAAAGCAACGATTCACGGCCATTACTCTTTGATTTGTAGCGAGCCAGACTAGTAAAGTTTTAGGTCGTGCATTTTACCACACCAATATACCGATAAAGTCGTAATTGAGTATGCGTATTCAACAATAAATACTCATCCCTTACGAACTGTCTTTGCAAACAGTATAAAAAATGCCAAGAAACAGGAAGTGTAAAGTATGAAATACACCAACAACAAAAACGACCTTTAATTTTTTTTGTCCTGTCGTCCATGGTTGCATGTACTGTTATGGTGATAATTTTCATCTTATGTTCGGACGTTTCTGTGCAGCTGAATAGAAGCAGCTCTATTGTGCCATGCGAGTTTTACCTTTATGTTTTTAAAAGCATCAATAAAAAATAAAATCATAACACGCATGCCATGATAAAACTGCACACGTATAACCATAACCTGAAAATTATCAGCCTAGGAAAGAAACGTAACTGATGAAAGCAGTCCAACTAAATTTTACGAGCGGTGATAAACAATACACGCGTCACTGCGAGGCGCCTTCAATGTGGGAGCGGTTCCCACCAAAGGAGTGCTCTGCAAAGACTGCTTTCTAACTCATTTCATTCTTTTCACAACTTGCTCCACCAAGAGCTTCACGGCATTGACTATCAATTTTTGTTGTTACTCTTCGAATCGTGTTTACGAGAACTGCAGTGATCTAATTTTTCTAAGCAAGATCTTTTACAAACCACTGACAAATAAATCTTCACAATTTGAGCGAACATTCAGATGCAAATTCAGACTTGCTGAAACAAGTGAATAAATTGAATAAAGAAATCTACAAGAATACACAGACGTCTCCAGAAGATATGAAATGCCGTATACTACGTGTCTGTGCTTCGAAAATTACAGACGATTTTCAACGTCCATTAGGCGTACTGCTTGGTAGATTACCTTTGTAGCGTGTACCAGAGCTCAAAGTCAACAACTTTCACACTTGTAAGAAAGTCATAATAATAAATATATGAATCGTATCTGAGCTACGTATTTGTTTACACTTGGTACACTGGGCAGGCGCTCGTGTGACATCTTCTGACATCAGGGCAGTGGTTTGCGTCCTGGTTCTCTCCCTGATGATCAACGTCCTCATGCGTTACGTCACTTAAATCCTCTTTGAAGGCTCTGTTCCATCCCATAATTAACACTGTTTATTTTGATTTAATAATAAAAAGCTAAGTATTGTGATTCAGTAGCTATCGAAGTTGAAAATTACTTGCGAAGTTCAGGAAATTTACCATATTCTTCGATAAAACTTCGCGAAAACAGCACATGGACAAATGATTACTCGTTCTGTGTATATTTTGACTGAGCTATCTCAATTGTCTCACTGCGTGTAACTAAGAGCGTAATTAAGAGATACAACACTTGTGCAGGTCCGGTAATACATTATTTTGTAAAGTTTCTTAAAACTAGTTTTTTGTGATGTACTTGAGATGGGTGCAATTCCACCTTGAATTTTAGATTTGCACAGGCAATAAAATTCTTTGCCGAGGTAGATATTCAATAAGTTTTTTACTGCCCTTTTGAAGATTTGAAGCAAATATAATGGAATCAAAGTCTACATTGATTGGGCATATTGGAACATATGCTGAAGTTCATTTAATTTGTGCTCGTTGTCAAGTATCTAGTGTAGTGGCGTTGCTCGTCAATGTATTTAGGTTAGAATAATTTTTCTTAATGAAGAATTGGTTAACCCTGTAATTATTGAGAATGCTCACAGAGTAACACGACACATCAAGACCTACTATTTTGGAAACAAAAACCACATTATTTCGTCTGAACAAAGAAATTTGATACCTGCATCTCGGTGCTAAGTAATTTTACGTTATCATGCTTTTTACTGTTTTATCTACATCTAAATGAGCACTCTGCAATTCACACTTAAGTGCTTGGCAAAAGGTTGACCAGTCTGTAGCATCTTCTTAGTGTCCTGGCAATAAAACACCCCCTTTGCTTCGCTTTCTCCACAATATTATGTATACGATGATTTCATCTTAAACTGCTCGTATTTATAATTCCCCGACATTTAGTAGAATTTATGTAATTTATCGAGTAATCGAAATTTAACGATTTTCTGTGCCAGTATTCAAATGCTTAAAGTCAGTTTCATCTTTTTGAACAATGCTCATACTTTCTGTAATCAATCCAAAATTGCCGTGTGCAAGCATGGCCTGTAGGGGAGCAGCGATCATTAGAAATTATAATTGTAGACCAGCCACTAAGCGGATGTAACTTTCCTTTATTGACATGTTTCAGTCTACCAACGCGATCATCTTCAGACATTACGTAGCCACGTTACATACTTCGGTCTATGTATAGCGCCATCCTGAGACATGTTTATAAATGACGGCGGCACTGTACATATGTGGCAATGGCTACGTAATTTCTGAAAATGCTCGCATTGATCGAGTAAAACATTTCAGTAAAGAAAAATTACATTAGACTTGTAGCTGCTTTGTAATTTTAATTTTGCCATTGATTTTCATCTTCCGATGATTTTGCTAGCCCACGGACAACAGAATCATCCACAAAAATCTGACAGTGCTGCTCATATTGTGTTCTGAATCGTTTATGTATATTAGAAGCAGCAGAGGGCCTGTAAAACTTCCTTGTGGAACGGCGGGTATCACTGTTTCCCTCGACGACTTTCCGACAGCTGACGATAGCATTCATTACGAGTACTTTGCAGGAATAAAGAGCCAGCTGTGTTTCACAACAACACTATTTTCTGAATCTTTGCTGCGTGTATGTCGATTTATCATTTCCTTCGACGTATTGCTTAGTGTTCGAAGAGATCACATGTTTCAAAATCCTGCTGGACATTGATATCAGTGAGATGAGTCTATAGCTCAGCACACTTCTCCCGTTTCCTTTCTTGTATGTTGGTGTGACCTGTGCAGCTCTCCAGTCCTTAGGTACGAATCTTTCGTGGGGTGGGTGGTTCCATATATTACTAAATATGGAGCTGAAACGAAACGATGACATGGCGTTATTGGCTGGGAGGTCCGATTCAGGTTCGGCCGCCAAGTGTATTATTTCAGTCGGCTCCACGTTGGGTGACTTGCGGCCGAAAACGAGGACAACACAACACCCAGTCCACGAGCGGAGAAAATCTCCAACCTGGCTGGGAGTCGAACCTGGGCCCAGTGCATGAGAAGCATGCACGTTACCACTCAGCTAAACAGGCGTATAATATGGAGCTGCTACATCAGGATGATTCGAGAGAAATATAAATTGGCATAACATCTATACTTTACTAAGTAACTTGAACTGCTTCGCTACTCCGAGGGTACCTACTTTGTCACTAACCCACTTTGTTTCTTGTGAGCCGAAACTGGAGTAAACTGAACTGTTATTCTTTATACTCGTTTATGTCTGTGTTGTAATGTTCAGCAAAGGAAGTGGTGTAATTATGGAAACGCTGTCTTATAAATGATTTGCCAAAACTGAAATTGTATAACTGCATTCTTAATTAACTTCGAGAAATTAATTAGAAAACCAAACTTGTAAACTAAATAAGCTATCCCGTGAAAATGTGCTGTGCGATACAGTATACAGTGCTGCAATACGTAACGCGACAATGTGTGACTTGCAGTTCCAACACACAAGCTAATGTTATATAAAACTACTAATCATTTTTGAAAACCTAAACCATCAAAATGTTTCTATAAAAATGACTTGTGAATTTACGTACACAGTCAGATAGACAAAATTCCAGACCGCATAATACACACGCAGATGTAACAATACACTGCTGCATAAGCAATTTAATCTGAACTGAACCTTACATAGATTAAACCTGATAATAATTCTGAAAGGCAAATCTAACTGTTAATGATCTAACTACCTAGACTGTAACGCAAAAGTGGCCCTAACAACTTTTTGTGTATGTGTTGCCTGTGACAATGAAGGTTTGGTACAGCTCGAAGTGATCAACGTAAAATACGCAGTGCAGAAGCAAGGAAGCTAAGGAAAAAGCCTTGTGCAGTGCAGTGCAAGGATATAAAACTATTCTAACAAGATCACGCTTCACTTTTTAACGGACTGCGTTCCACTTTCTGCAATGCCGCCACACACATAATCAGAAAATATGATTCTTTCGTAAAGAGACGCTGCTGGAATTTGAGCTTTACTGAAGTAAAACAGACTTTTAAAAACCGTATTACAAACTCACTGTGTGATCATTACAATCATCGTTAGAAAAATAATCTTTTATCAGAACAATTTCTCTGGCAAATCCTTAACTACTAAAGATGTTAAAGGTGTGGTAATATCTATAATCTCTGAGAGCAAGCCATGTGAACTGATAACTGTACTTACAATCGTCTCAACAACGACCTAACTAACCGAAGCCAATAAAGATAAATTTCACTGAAACTTTTCGTCTTTCAAACATATTACAGTTACATGCAAGCAAGCAATGGAGCAACACTTTACTTCAAAGATCTCCATTTGTCCAATGAATGTTTACAATATCGTAATTCACACTTCATCCTTCTATGTATCTTTATCTCTGGCCTCTATAACCTACTTCCATCCGCTCGGTATCGTAGTCAACCCCCGACTCCCTCACTAGTTTCACTTAGAATGCCTCCTACGATAACGCTACTGACAACCAAAGATCACAGGGCTTGTGCTCAGAACCTCGGTGGCGTAACATATCGACCATCGAAAATTAGTATTTGAAAAATGTTTAGCGCACAAGTATGAAATATGTCACATCCAATGAAAATGTAAAATTTATATCAATTTCCCTACTAGAAACCTTACAGCTACCAAATTACTCTTGTTGGAAGCTGTTTATGATTGGAATTCCGGAATGTTTATTTCGTCTTCTTTGGTGACGAAAACCGCGTTTAATTACTCCTCTTCAGTGATGCTATCATCGGTAACATACATTACGTTATATCAAAGTGAAAATAGATGAAATGTATTTTCAGCGTATAGAAAATCCGAGAGACTCCAGGAGGCTGTCTGTCTAGAACCCCACGTTCTCTGTTCAACCGGAGCAGCTCGGAGAGGCCTAAACCATCGTGAAGTGTGCTGGTACAAATACGAGAGGTCCACCGCACGATGGTGAATGCAGGTTTCGATATCTTCGAAGAAGGAATCTGTATCGGCTAGTTGAACGTTAGTTTCTGAGCGGCAGAGCGTCTGCTCATTAGTGGGTCTCGTAACTGTTGGTGGGCAAAGCTCGCGATTGTTCCACTGTTTTTTGAACTCTTTCGCACTGGTGCATGATGCTGAGTGAATACTGCGTACTGGTCTTAGAATTTATGATGATTTAGTCGGACTAAACTTGTAGTGGCCCATCCAAGTTTTAAAGTTAAATGGATTTTGTAAGGCTAATATTCCATTTAAGTAATGTATTCAAAACTTATAATGAAATGTCGTGTGGCTAAGGCCTCCCATTGGGTAAACCGTTCGCCTGGTGCAGGTCTTTCGATTTGACGCCACTTTGGCGACCTGCGCGTCGATGGGGATGAAATGATGATGATTAGGACAACACAACACCCAGTCCCTGAGCGGAGAAAATCTCCGACCCAGCCGGGAATCGAACCCGGGACCTTAGGATTGACAATCCGTCACGCTGACCACTCAGCTACCGGGGCCGGACAAAACTTACAATATTTTCCATGTATTCGAAAAATATAATTTGTTGTAGAGTGGTACAGTTTTTAGAAAACTAGATAGCCAGACATGTTTGTACTGTTCAGGCTGAGGCACTCGAATTCGTTCTGCATCTACATCTACATGGTTACTCCGCAAATTATAGTTAAGTCCCTGGCAGTGGGTTCATCGAATCATTTTCATACTACTTCTCTACCATTCCACTCTCGAATGGCGCGTGGGAAAAAGGAACATCTAAATCTTTCCTTAGAGCTCTGGTTTCTCTTATTTTATTATGATGATCATTTCTCCCTACGTATGTGGGTGTCAACAAAATATTTACGCATTCGGAAAAGAAATTTGGTGATTGAAATCTCGTAAATAGATCTCGCCGCAAAGAAAACCGCCTTTGTTTCAGTGACTACCACCCCAATACGTGTATCATATCAGTGACACTCTCACCCCTGTTGCGCGATAACACGAAAGGAACTGCCCTTCTTTGCACGTTTTCGATGTCCTCCGTCAATCCTGTCTGGTAGGATCCCATACCGCGCAGCAATATTCCAGCAGAGGACGGACAACTGTAATGTAGGCTGTCTCTTTAAAGGGTTTGTCGCATCTTCTAAGTGTTCGCCTATAAAGCGGAGTCTTTGTTTCGCCTTCCGCACAATAATATCTATGTGGTCTTTCCAATTCAAGTTGCATGTAATTGTAATTCCTAGGTATTTAGTCGAATTGACAGCCCTTAGATTTGTGCGATTTATCGTATCCTCAAAATTTATCGGATTTCTTTTAGTGCCCATGTGGATGACCTCGCACTTTTCTTTGTTTAGTGCTAATTGTCACTTTTCGCACCATAAAGAAATTCTCTCTAGATCATTTTGTAATTGGAATTGATCGTCTGATGATTTTACTAGATTACAATCTAAGGGGGCTGCTCAGATTATCACCTAGATCATTTATATAAATCAGGTACAGCAGAGAGCCTATGACAATACCTTGCGGAACGCCAGATATCACTTCTGTTCTACTCGATGATTTACCGTCTATCACTACGAACTGTGACCCCTCTGAGAGGATAATTGTGGGTATAATTGTAAGAGCGTGCGTCAGCGACCTGTAACACTGAATAGTCACACTTAGATGGAGCATCATTACTTGTCTTACACTACCAGACATTTAAACAGGCATTGGTGTAGCCATAGGTAGCTCATCGATTTGCAACATTAAATCTTAATTTTCTTTCCTTTCTGGGCTAAAGTGCTTTGATGGCCATTAAATTTGCAACACCAGTAAATGTATCATTTTATTGCCTATACAGTACAGAAGAAAGAATACATTATTGTACTTGTAGGATATTTGAAGATATACAGGATGCAAAACTGAGCACATATCGTTGCCACTTCCTGCAACAGCAGTTACTTTAATTTGGTTGAACACTGAGTCCAACTGAGATTGGATAAGAGGCCAGGGTTCGTCATTCCATGCTGTTTCAGTTCGCTGATGGAGTTTAGCCGTAGTGGCTGGAAACTAATGGCATGCCAATCTCTCACATTTCCAGATGTTATCATTGGCTAATAGATCTGTAAGACGAGGACATTAGCCAAAAACCTTTTGCGTCCACTTAGGTCAAGACAGCAGGGGCAGTATCGGGTTATCTTTTACCTTGCTGGAAGATAATATCATGGAAATCTAGAAGATGGGACACAGTCGTCAGTGTTCCCCGTAACAAATGTAGTGCTTAATGTCGAAAGTACCAGTTACGCTAACCAGAGGTCATCGTATCGTGTATCCAGTGGTAGCCTGTACCACCACTATGGGTGCTGAGTGCTGACCAGGGCAGCATCCGAACACCCTCTATGTATTGGTAAGTGAAGATAACAAAGAAAACGTGCTGCCTTGCGTTATCTTGTCGAAAGATAATGTCACAGATAAAAGGAAGGTAAGGCACAGCCAGTAATCTGAACGCCTGAGAAATGTGATGACAGTTGTCCAAATGGCTGCTGGGCACATATGAAGATGACGAATGCTGTCTGGCAACGTTCATTTTCTTCTGAGGCAACATCCACGCAAACATCAGTCGTGATGCCGTACGCACAGCAAGGATCTGTGTACTGGCAGCGCACCACTATCGACACTCTCTCTCTGCTGCCGCATCTAGGGCGCCCCAACAATGATTACCGTGCCATCATTCACTGGAGTTCGAGACCGGGCCGCATTGTGCCGGTGGATATTTATAGCTCTCCAAACAAGATGGTTTCCTGACTCAACTCACCTGACGTGGCTGTGGTACCGGGTTTGTTCACCCGTTAATTTTTCGACATGCACGTTTGCATGGGGTGTACTATCTTCTGTATGCGCGCTCTAACGTGCTGCCTCCCGAGCGGGAAGGAGTGCCGGTCCCCGGCACGAATCCGCCCGGCGGATTAGTGTCGAGACCCGGTGTGAAGGCCAGACTGTGGATGGTTTTTAAGGCTGTTTTTCATCTGCCTCGGCGAATGCGTGCTGCTTCTCCTTATTCCACCTCAGTTACACTATGTCGGCGATTGCTGCTCAAACACTGTCTCCACGTACGTGTACGCTATAATTACTCTACCACACAAACATTTGGGGTTACACTCGTCTTGTATGAGACGTTCCCAGAGGGTCCCTGGGGACCGAACCGCACCATAACCCTCGGTTCGGTGTGGGGCGGCCGTGGGGTGGGTGGATTGCTGTGGCCTGTTGTGGGGTTGTGAACCACTGAGGGCTACGGCAGGGACGAAGCCTCTCCGTCGTTTCTAGGTCCCCGGTTCCATACACAATACACAATATGAAACCTACTGAATACCTGCATCATAGAACTCACCCGCTGCGCCACGAAGGTAGCTTAAAAACTCTTCTTTCAGCTCCTTTCGGGTTCAGTTCAGGGAAGAGGAGGAAGTCACTTGGTACTATGCCAGAGATCAACCCGCAAAGCTCCCGAACCATCACCCTTCGATCTTTCGGCAATTGCTTCTTCAACTTTCGCAAACGTTTGGCTGCTGTTCGTCATGTTCGTCTGCACGTCACCTTGAATTTTCTGCACCATTTGCGCACATGTTGTACTCTCATACACTATTCTCGGTAGACTACACACAGACTGGAATGAATGTCCACTGGCGCAGTCTTTTTTGCGCAGAAAGAAACGAATCACATAGTGTAATTCGCACCTGGCTTGAGACGCATGTAGGAGCTCCATCTCTAAAGACTGCCAAGCCAAGACTGAGCGTTGCAGACAGTTCGCCGTGGCGGGAAATGGGAGAGGTATAACCAGGCTACACGCTATTGTGGTGGAACCAGCGTAACAACGTTCTTCTTGACTGCAAGTCCTTGAGAAACTCTGTCGTCTCAGGTGCTACTAGCTTGGGGCCGCTGAGATCCTGCGTGACATTGACGACAATACGATTTTGTCACTGGCAACCAAAGCTTTAATGTGATTCCTACATGTGAAACTAGAATACAGAATTAAGATGCCATAGCTGCTGCCTGTATTGTGCCTTTGCAGTTACATGGTAATGATTTGCGTATCTAACAATGTCGTAAACTCCACGCTAATTAGACATTTGTTGTATGAAGTCTTTATGGCATAGCAGTTTTAATGACCAGCAGTGTAGTTACCGTATCTTGACGACCTCTTGGTACCATGTCAAGATACGGGTCAAAACCTGTTATGTTCCGTTTTGATTCAGGTATTATATTAAACGTAGTCGAATAAGTTTAAATGTTAATAACCAGAGATCCTGTAAAAATCTTTTGTTATACTGCGTATAATATTACAGTATGCTGACAACTATTATTTTGAGACCGTCCAATCACATTGCACTAAAACACAATTGTTTGTACCGTATATTTTTCTTCTTTATTGTTTGCAAGGCTTCTTCAATGGCCTGGAGTATTTACATATTTTTGTTTATACTACTCACTTTCATTTAGTTCGTTGCATATACATAGGTTCTAAACAGTTTTGACTCTTCTTGCTTTTCTATGATGCAGCAATAATTTAAAGTTCCACTTACAGACATCATAGGTGTTGGTCTCTATGTTTTCTTGCTCTTTTGTTACAGCTGTTCTTCGTCTGCTTACTGCTATTTGAAATTTCGTTTTCATAGTTCACAGCACTAGGAGATGAACACTTGTTTTGATGTTACGTTTTGGATAGTGTTGTCAACTGCCGATTGTTATTGCGAACCATCGAATATCGAATGCGTTTCTGCATTGTGATACATGTGATCTGTGTGTGTGTGTGTGTGTGTTTTGTTTCATGTACAAATGGATTTTAAAATTTTTTGTACCTTATCACTTCTTTCATTAAGTTTACTGGAGAGTCTTTATTGATGTGTGGCTGGTTGTTTATCGCATGTTTGTTCTCAACAATGGCTTTCTGGATATGGTAATTTTCTTGCATTCTTATAAGCCATGTCTTGTGGATGTTTATTATGATTATTGTCGTTCCTTGTTCCATGTTTGTATCATAATGGTTGTGGTGTTTTAAAATCACCACCGTATTGAAACGAATCTCTCTCTCTCTCTCTCTCTCTCTCTCTCTCTCTCTCTCTCCACACACACACACACACACACACACACACACAGAGAGAGAGAGAGAGAGAGAGAGAGAGAGAGAGAGAGAGAGAGAGAGAGAGGGAGAGAGAGAGAGAGAGAGAGAGAGACAGAGAGACAGAGAGAGATAGAGATAGAGAGAAGGGAGACAGAGATTACTGATATCACAAAACACTTTTAATTGTTGGCAATAACATTCTACAGTTGACAACACTATCCAAAAAGTAACATCAGGACTAAAATTCAATTCCTGGTGCTATGAAAAGTGAAAACGAAATTACAAATGGCAGTAAGCAAACGAAGAACATCTGTAACGATGTATCAAGTACACATGTAGAACAGCATCCACGAAATCTCTAAGTAGAACTGTAAATTATTACTCCATCATAGAAAAGCAAAAAGGGTCAGACGTATTTACAACCTATATATACAACGTCCTAAATGTAAACTAAATAGTATAGACAATAATATGTACGTACTGCAGGCCACTGAAGACCCTTGCTAACAATAAAGACGAAATAATGTTGATGGTGTTAGGACAGCAACCAGCCAAAAATTTACTTTCAGATCCTTTATTCAAAGGGCACCGTTACCGGTTTCGAATCGTTGTGATTCATCTTCAGGCGGTTTACTAGCTTTTTTATGACATGTTGCGTTTTTTTACAGATAAATTGTCGTAAAATTTAAGTAATACACAATTATAAACACGCCACACACAGATGGTTGCGTTACAGATCTTCGTTGCATGTGACTTACGTGAAACGTCTGTTTGGAGTGTTTGTCTCCATAAAATGCGTCCAACAGATGTAAATGCATTCCCACTGCATTCTTATTGTTGCACACGTAAATTGTTCTCACTAAACACTTTAGATTTGTCACTGAGAAGGCTTCTACCACGCACCACATGATTTGATATATACAAAGAGCTTACAAACATATGATTGTCACAGATGCTATGATATACCGTAATATTTGACGATGATGCCCTATGTTTGGAAAGGATCATGTATTCACTTACGCAACTGTAATGCCTTTTACACTAGTACAGAGACATTCCATTTTTGAGTTGATAGTTTTAAATTAATTATAAAGTTGTGTTTTTAAATAGGACTGTATAGGTAAAATAGTATATTATTTAATTACATCTAGCATCATGAGAATTATGGTAACATATGAATTTTCTACTTGATCTGCAGATTGCTGTACTAATATTATTTGCTTTTGAGGCTGGAAAGTAATTTTTTGAAATTTTTCAGGAAAGGGGTGTTAGCTAATTCTGTTTCTTCGTTAAGGATACAGTCTTGGGTGCTGTTTGTGCGTGTGTGTATTTCTAATTCTTCTAATATATTCATAGTGGCTCCTTTTTCTGCTAGATGTAAAATTTTTAAGTTGTCCTCAGTGTTTCCCACTGAATGGTTTTCTTCAGCAATATGGGCTGAAAATGTTGATTTGTTCAAGTTACCAAGTCTTAAAGCATCAATATGTTCTTTGTATCTAAGTTCAAAACTTCTGCCTGTCAGTCCAATGTAGAATTTTGGGCATGTATCACATCTGAGTTTGTATATTCCTGATTTACAGTAGGGACTCTTGGAGGTATTTATATCATGGATTACTTTTTGTTGTAATTTATTGTTTGTGGAAAAGCTGATTGTGATATTTTTCTTCTTTTTAAATAAGTTTGCTATTTGGTAGGAAAGTGGGCCTATGTATGGGAGAGTAGCATATTTAGGTTTGGCTTCAGTGGCACACTGATTTGGAATCTGTGGTTTTTGTCTGTATTTTGTTGTGGAGTTTTTCTATTATTGTGGGTTTATATCCATTATTATGAGCAACTGTTTTAATTATATTGATTTCATTTTGTTGGACTGTGTCACTCATTGGTACTTTTTTAATTCAGTGTAGCATTGTTCTGAAATATGCCATTTTTTGTTGGCGGGGATGGCAAGATGAGTTGCCAATGCTGACATCTGTGGTGGTAGGTTTCCTGTAAATACTAAACTGATGTTTATTATTACTATTGCAAATTTTCAGGTCAACAAAGTTAATGCTTTTATTAGTTTCATGTTCAACTGTGAATTTAATATTTTTGTGCATTTTGCTTAGATCTGCTGCTAATGTATCTATTTAATTGCTTGTACCATCAAAAAGCAAGATTGTATTGTCAACACATCTTCTGTAGTGCATTATTTTGTTTGAGGTGTGCTGGTTGGTTGAGAAGAATTTTTGTTCTATATGGTCAGCCAGTATCCCAGCTAAGCTACTTCCCATCGCCAAACCATCATGTTGTTGGTACAGTTTGTTGTTGAAGCTAAAGTAATTATGCTCTAGAGTAAGTGAAAGTATTTCTATGAGATCACAGATTTCTGAAACACAAATTTTCTTATATTTAAGCAGATTGTTTCTTATAATGTTAATAGTCTCTTTGACAGGGATGTTCGTGTACAGGTTGACTATGTCTAGTGATGCTAATTTAGGTGTTGGTGGGATGTGGATGTCTTTAATTAAGCTTATGAGTTCATTTGGGTTATGTATGGTGTAGTTATTTTCAAATGTACAGTATTTGGTAATGAGGTCTTTTAATTTGCGGCTTATGAAGTATGCAGGGCTGTTTCTTGAGTTAATAATCGGGCGAATGGGACAATTTCCTTTATGAACTTTGGCTGTGCACGCAGTTTTGGTGCTGAGGGATTCATTGCTATGCAGTTACGTATTTCATATTTGTTCAGTAAAAATTTACTTTCGTCGTAGCTTTCGGAGTTTATTTTGGAATTTTACTGTAGGATCTGTCTTTATTTCAGTAATACTGTTGCTATGGAAAAATTGCAAGGTTTTCTCTACATATTCTCTTTCATGCATTACGATTAAAGAATTTCCTTTGTCAGCTTTTACTATCAGTGCTTTACTTTAGGACAATTTGCTGTTAATATTTTTCAAATCTTTAAGTTCAGTGTTTTTGCGGGTATTATTTGTTTGAAGTTGTTTCATTATCAGTTTATTTGTCTTGTATGCAACTGCATTTTTCTCACATATGTCTAGTTTTGCTGTGTCACAAGTAAGTTTTGTGCAGGCTATGAGATTTTTAACACTGTGATTATTGAGATTTGTTCTAATATTATGTTTCAGACCTTTATTTAATAAAGTGAGTTCACTGTTGCTAAATTGGATGTCAGTTGTATTAATAAATCTATCAAAAAATTTGTGTTGGCTTAGCTGTTTGCTTTTATCAAACTCTGAACTGTTCATAGAAGGCTTCAGTTTTCTTTTTGTGTTTGGATAAGTTAATATTTTGTTCTTTATCTACTTTATCGTCTTTGTGCTGTAGGACGTGTGAGAATTGTAAAGGTGAGAGGCTGTGTGCTAGCTGCAGATGCAAGTTGTTCATGACATTGTTTAAGCTTTCTTTTTTCTTGTATTGTATTTTAATCTCTGTTTTTAGCCATATATTTTCACATTTTTGCTTAGCAAATCTGGCAGCTTTAATTTTGCAGTTAATTTTGACTTTGACATATTTCGGAACTATTTTAAGTGACATACACTCTCTGTTGAATTTAATGTTAAGAGACGTTTTCATTAGGTTAATTTTATGTTTCTTTAAAGCATGTATATCTGTCATTCCTTGCTTCATTCAGTTGTGTTTTGACGGCCCCAAAGTAATAATTATCGACACACCGTAATAAAAAACTGTTTTGTTTTTGTGTACCTGGATGCAATGTTTCCAGTAGCTGGAGACATAAGATGGACGTCATGGTACGTAGCTTTGTGGAAGCAACCATTCAGGCATTCTGAGGCGGTTTAACACATCGAGAGGAAACGTAAATGAAGACATTATGATACGAACCGCACAAGTTACTCACTCTTAACGGATATACACATGCTAAAATGTACACTTTCACGGCAGGAAATATCATGTCCATTATAATTATCCGGGCTGTTATGCCGTGGTCGGTTGATGAATTCGGTGTCGATTCCCAACGTTTCGTCTCCGACTATCAGTAGCGAGCCAGTGGGTGTGTTGGACCTTCCATCGACCTACGGACCCCCTTGAAGATGTCTCCCGCAGTCGGAGACGAAACGTTGGGAATCGACACAAAATTCATCAACCGACCACGGCATAACAGCCCGGATAATTATAATGGACAGGATATACACATGTTTGACAAGTGCCTATATATAATCTTGTAGATAATTGTCACGTATAAATATATCAATAGGGAGGTTTCATCAGAGATTTTTCTCCTGTTAAGAACCGTTTCTGGCTGTTTTCTTCAGTTCTCTGAAATCTTTCCCTGTGAGTATTTTATTCCACATCCACTACTTTTACCATGTATTTTTCCTTCACTAATAATTTTTTTTAACCTCCATCGAATCCTTAGAGCGTATCTGACCCAGTTCGCTTTCCTCCTTCTAATGTATTTCGGAAGGATTCCTGTTTACACTTCATACACTTCTCCATTCCTTATTCTCTCGGCCTATATACTGTTGATCACCATTACGAATTTCAAAACTTTTTTTTTTTTTGAGTCATCAGTTTTCTGACTGGTTTGATGCGGCCCGCCACGAATTCCTCTCCTATGCCCACCTCTTCATCTCAGAGTGGCACTTGCAATCTGTCCTCAATTATTTGCTGGATGCATTCCAATCTCTCTCTTCCTGTACAGTTTTTGCCCTCTACAGCTCCCTCTGGTACCTTGGAACTCATTCCCCCATATCTTAACAGATGTCCTATCATCCCGACCCTTCTAATTATCAGTGTTTTCCACATATTCCTTTCCCCTCCGATTCCGCTCAGAACGTCCTCATTCCTTACCTTATCAGCCAACCTAATTTTCAACATTCGTCTGTAGCACCACATCTCAAATGCTTCAGTTCTCTTCTGATCCTGTCTTCCACTGTCCATGTATCACTAACATACAATGCTGTGCTCCAAACGTACAGTCTCAGAAATTTCTTTACAGGCTAAGGCCTATGTTTGATAGTAGTAGACCTCTCTTGGTTAGGAATGCCCTTTTCGCCATTGCTAGTCTACTTTTGATGTCCTCCTTGCTCTGTCCGTCACTGGTTGTTGTATTACCGAAGCAGTGGAATTCCTTAACTTCATCTACTACGTGATCACCAATCCTCATGTTAAGTTTCTCGCTGTGGTCATTGCTGCCACTTGTCATTACTTTCGTCTCTCTTCGATTTATTATCAATCTATGTTCCGCACTCATTAGATTGTTGACTCCATTCAGCAGATCCTTCAGTTCTTTTCACTTTCACTCAGGATAGCAATGTCATCAGCGAATTGTATCATTCATTTCCTTTCACGTTGAATTTTAATTCCACTCCTGAATCTTTCTTTTATTTCCATCACTGCTTCTTCGATGTACAGATTGGACTGTAGGGGCGAAAGACTACATCTCTGTCTTACACCTTTTTTAACCGAAGCACGTCTTTCTCGGTCGTCCACTCATATTATTGCCTCTTGGATCTTGTGCATATTTTATACTACGCGTCTCTCTCTACAGCTTACCCCTATTTTTCTCAGAATTTCGAACATCTTGCACCATTTTACATTGTTGGGCGCTTATTCCAGATCGACATATCCTACGAACGTGTCCAGATTTTTCTTTACTCTTGCTTATATTATCAACTTCTAAGTCAGAACTGCGTTCCTGGTGCCTTTACCTTCCCTAAAGCCAAGCTGATCGTCATCTAACACATCCTCAATTTTCTTTTCCATTCTTCTGTATATTATTATTACTCTTGTATATTATTATTTCTGCTCTTCCAAATTAATTCCAACGTTCCTGAGCCACATGTAACTACTCTGTACAAAATTATTTTAGATCGGTTGATATTGCTTTTGTTGTCCATAATCTTTGTATTCTTTTAAATGGATCCATTCCATCCACTCCGGCACAGCTTGCTCCTGTTTAAGGATGCTTGACAAAGCATACTGAGGTTGTGACAGAGAAATAAGAGGAATGATAGCGTATGCGGATACATATAGAAAAATTCGAGGCTAACAGATAATGAGAACAACTAGAGGCTTGTGGGCACATAGCTGCATTATTATAATAATGTATTGTGAATTGTACAAAGGAACGAATATTTGTCTGTAGCCTATTGGTGAGTGAAAAAGCTTCATTTCAGAATCAGATCAGGCCATACAGGTAAGTTTTATCCCATGCGTGACGCAAATGAAGAGAAATTTGGTGTCTGCTGGGGTATTGTGTAATATAATTCCGTTTTTGCCTTCTATTTATTTACTTTTTTCCTAATAACAGAAATTATATTAAAAGGCAACTGTGCTTTCAAATCATTTCATCATTTCTGAATAGCTTATCCATAAAGTGCTTGGATACGAATCAGCTACCACTCTCTAGTGTACATATTTAATTACATACTAATAAATTAACATATAATTTGTGTAGCCTATATTTACGCTGCGAACCACGAACTGTCCACTTCACAATCGGCTCCCAAATGTGACGGCCGCGTTGTGTAAAATCGAACACTACAGTGCTGAAACGAGAACAGCGCACAGCATCATCTTTGTAGCCTCAAGGCCTAACTTTCTGGTACACTTTTAAAATGATCTTACCTGCTACCATACCACGGTACGGATTGTGTTGCATAACATCCAAAAACTGTGTTTTCTCTTGTAAGGTCTCTCTACACGTGTGGCAGCGTTTATAAATATAAGCATCGTAAGATTAACTGGTCAAGAAAGTGACAACCGTGAATCGTTTTGCGCAGCTGAGCATTCCTGTTTGAAGTGACATACACCTGACTTGGAAATTATAGACCTTGGGTTTCACTTGAAATGTTCTGTTACACTCTAAGACAAGAAAGACCTCAAATAAGTAGATGTGGAGTGCATGTATAGACAAACAAATCATTGTAATATCAGAAAGACTGGATGGTTGATTCAAGAGAAAGAGTTTCACAAAATGAACGAGCCAGTAATGTGTCGGTCAGCCTTTGGCGCTTATGCAAGCAGTTATCCCGCTTGCCATTGATCGACAGAGATGTAGGGTTCCCTCCTGAGGGATGTAGTGTCAAATACTGTCCAATTGGCGTGTTAGATTGAGAAATCCCGAGTTGGTTTCAAGGCCAAGCCGATTATGCTCCAAACTTTCTCAGTTCGGAAGAGATTCAGCGACCTCGCAGGGCAAGACAGGGTTTTGCCGGCACGAAGATAAGCGGACGAAACTCTTGCCGTGTGCGGGAGGGCATTACATTTTTGAAATTTAAGCTTGCGATGAAGGGCACCAAATGGGGTGCAGAATATCAGTGGCACTCTTACTGCTTTGAAAGTGAAGAAGCACAGACACGTCTTGGGCGTAGAACCTCACTGTAGCATTGTCTTCAGTGATGAGTCCCATTTTGAATCGAGCCCTGGTGACCAGGGCAGACGTGTATGGCAGACAGCGGTGGGACTGCGCCCATCAGACGACCGACAACCAAGGAACATGGTCTAGGGTGCCGTAGCGGCACACCTTCGGTTGTCGTCCTCGATTCCCTTAAAGCACAGCGCTGTGCTAACGATATTCTACGTCCCGTTACTTTGCCCTTCATGGCAAGCAAAGTGCCCTTCATTTCAGCAAGATGGGCGAGAGTTTCTACTGCTTGTCTTCGTCCTTGGCCTTCAAGGTCGCCGAATCTCTCCCCAATTGAGAACGTTTGGAGCATTACGGCAAGGGCTCTCCAACCAGCTTGGGATACTCCTCAGGAGGAGGACATCCAAAAACTGAGTTAATCAATGTCAAGCGCCGGCCGTTGTGGCTGAGCGGTTCTAAGAGCTTCAGTCCGAAACCGCGCTGCTACTACGGTCGCAGGTTCGAATCCTGCCTCGGTCATGGGTGTGTGTGATTTTCTGAGGTTAGTTAGGTTTAAGTCGTTCTAAGGCTAGGGGACTGATGAACTCAGATGTTGAGTTCCATAGTGCTCAGAGCCATTTGAATCACCAATGCCAAGCCCAGTAATTGCTTACACAATGGCCAGTGTAGCACCAACGCGTTTTGACTTGCTCAGTTGGTAGAACTCTTTCTCTTGCATAAATAATTCAGTGTTCTTGAATTTGTAATGAGTTGTCTGTCTGCATGTGTACATCGTATGTATGGATTTCCGTCCCATCCGGATACTTCCTTCGTGGTGTATCATTATCTTGACTCAAAGTGTACTAGAGATCTAAGTGTGGTTTTTAGTCCGGACTGAATGATACACATAACTCACATCGTTATCGTGATCAACACGAAAAGTATCAATGTATACCACGAAGTACGGTAATGGTGATAGTCCTTATATATATATATATATATATATATATATATATATATATATATATATATATATATATATATATATATATATCCTTCAATACAACAGATTTGTCGTAACGGCAGATAAATCTTGGTAACTGGCTGTATAAGTATTTATCGTGGCTGATCAGAAACCGTTTCACCAAGTAAATGACCTCATCCTCTTCTGTAATTAACCTGCGACGCAGTGGATTCTTCGTCTGAGGAAAGAGGATGAAATAAGTGATTGCCATGCCAGTTAAATGTGAGAAGAAAGACAAAATGTGATATCCCTAACAACACGTAGTTTTGTCCTACGTAACATAAAGTGGTGCTTTGCCTCGGAGAGAAACCGTTCCGTTTTATAGCTTCCTGCAACACTTTACTTGACAGTTTGTTTAGGAGGTGATTCTGGAAGACATAGACGAAAAAATGGATTTTTTACACGATTTGCATCCCTCAAGTATATGGATTATGACCGCAAAAGGATTTTTTCATTGTAAAATTATTTTGTAAGTTGCGGCGTGTTCCATGGAACAGCACCTACCGAAATATAGGCAGCTGTAGTCGTTCGATGAATAGGCTCAAGGTAAGATTCGACCAGTAAACGAATTTCCGTCCAATGAAGAATTACGTAAAAGATGCATTGATGATAATACGCAAAATGACAACGAAAGCTAGAGTGCGTGCATTTGGAAACTGGTATCGAAACATCTTCATCGTGGGACAAAAATCGCTGAAATAGCAACATATTTAGCTGGAGGTATATTCAACAAAGTTAATTCCCCTATTCTGAAGTGGATGAACGTATTAAGAATCGTTATAGTGACGAACAGCGCACACTTCGCGGCGTTAGTCGACGGGAAACGCGTATCCACCGACCCACTTTGTTAAAAGAGCCTGAGATGAAAAAGATCTAGAGTCAGCGCGAGTCTGTAGAAGAGGAAGAGGGTCTCTACGCTCCTCGAATCGCAGATTAATAGTATGTTTTAAAACAATGTTACTTTCTTTTATTCCGATCTTTAAACATGTTTTTCTCGAAACATTTTTCAATGCACAAAGCGCAATAGAATTTCGACAGATTAACCATTTCATTTGATTTTTTTATGAAACTTAATTAAATTTAGGTGATTTTAGCGAGAATATTTTTTCAATATTTGAAAAAAGAAAAGCATACCAAGAAATTGACATGTTTTTCAAATAGCCACTATTTTCATTTAGAGGTACTTTTCAGACTCTCATTTTGATACAACCAACCTCGCCCCCCGCCCCCCCCCCCCCACCTTATTCACTCTAATTTAAGAAACTTGTATTTTTATGGCTTCGAGAAACAGTTGCTGACGTGTGCAACGATTTGCACAAACAAGGACGCGCCACGAAACACATACTTCGAAAGAGCTGCAGGTGTCATTTTTAATTTGTTACTTAACCACGTAAAGAGCTTTTCGTAGTACGATCCTCTGTCGGTTTTTATTTCCGTCATTGCTTCTTCGACGTAGCGAGTGAACAATAGGCGCGAAAGACTACACCCTATCTTACACCTTTTATAATCCGAGCACTTTCACTCTTACTGTACCCTCGTGGCTCTTATCCAAAAATTTATACTACCCCTTTCCCCTACAGCTTATCCCACTTTTTCACAGAATTTTGAATATCTTGCACCATTTGACATTGTCGAATGCTTTTTTCAGGTCGACCAATAGTATGACAGTATGAACGAATCTTAATTGTCTGTAGTTTTGCTTCCATTGCCAACCACAATGTCAGCATTGCCTCTGTGGTGCCCTTACCTTTGCTAAAGCCAAACTGATCATCACGTAACACGTCCTCAATTTTCTTTTCCTTTCTTCTGTACACTATTCTTGTCATTAACTTGGATGCATAAGTTATTAAGCTGATTGTGAGATAATTTTCGCATTTGTCGGCTCTTTGAACCTTCGGGTTTGTGTGGGTGATGTTTTTCCGTAGGTCAGACGGTATAGCGCCACACTCATACATTCTACACACCAATGTGAATAATCGTGTTGCTGCCACTTCCTCCAATAATTTTGGAAATTCTTATGGAATGTTATCTATCCGTTCTGCTTTATTCGATCTTAAGTCTCCTATTTTAAATTCTAATTCTAATACTGCACCTCCTATGTCTTCTATATCGACTCCTGTTTCTTCTTCCACCAAGTGATCAGAAAAGTCCTCCACCTCATAGAAGGTTTCAGTGTACTCTTTCCACCTATCTGACCTCTCCTCTGCGTTTAACAGTGTTATTCCCGTTGCACTCTTAATGTTACCACCCTTGCTTGACGTTTCTATATGCTGAGTCAATCTTTCTAACTATTTTCTTTTTCGATTTTTTCACGTTTTCCATACAGCCATTTCACCATAGCTTCCCTGCACTTCCTACTTGTTTCATGACTTGTATTTCCGCATTCCTGAATTTCCCTGAACATTTTTGTGCTTCCTTCTTTCGTCGACCAGCTGAAGTATTTCTTCTGTTGCTACGGTTTTTTTTTGTACCGATGTCTTTCTTTCCACCTTTTGTGATTGCCCTATTAGAGATGTCCAGTCCTCTCTAAGTGAATTTTCTACTGACTATCCCTTATCGCAGTATCTATAGCCTCAGAGAACTTCAAGGGTCTCTGTTCACTGCTTAGTACTTCCGTATACCACTTCTTTGCTCTCTGATTCTTCCTAAATAGTCTCGTAACCTTCATTCTGTTTCATATCACTACTAAATTGAGACCTGAGTCTTTATCTGCTCCTGGTTATGCCTTACGATCCAGTATCTGATTTCGCAATCTCTGTCTGTTCATGATGTAGTCTGACGGAAATATTCCCTTATCTCCAAGCCTTTTCCAAGTATACATCCTCCTCTTGTGATTCCTGTACAGAGTATTCTCTATTATTGACTGAAATTTATTGCAGAACTCTGTTAGTCTTTCTCCTCTTTCATTCCTTCTACCAAGTACATATTCTCCCGTAACCTTTTCTTCTACTCGTTCCCTACAACCGCATTCCAATCCCCCATAACTATTACATTTTCGTCTCCCTTTGCGGACTGAAGGTCAAGTTCAATATAGACACGTATTTCCTCTATCTCTTCTTCCTCAGCGTGCGACGTCGGCACGTATACATGAACTGCGTTGTCGGTGTTGGTTCGCTGTAATTCTGATTAGAATAATCCTACACTGAATTGTTCACATTAACTCACTCTCTGCCCCTCCTTCCTGTTCATAAGGAATGCTACTCCCGTTATATCATTTTTTGCTGCTGTTGATATTATCCCGTATTTATCTGACCAGAAATCCTTGTCTACCTTCCACTTCACTGCAATGTATCTAGACTGAGTTAGTTTCCACTGTTTACTTTTCTCCTTTGTGTTGGAGTAATTTTGATGTACATAGACCTTGTCGGTGGTGGTTAGGTGACTAAAGAACTCCTCTGGACTTTTTTCAATAGATGGGAGCAGCTGCAGAACCTAGCGGACGTAGAAAATTGTCATTTCAAACTGTCGTGCAAGGTACTGAAAACTGATCCGTGATTTTCTGTCTTTCGATTAACGATTCGGTTATGATGCACTCATCTCGGAGCGCCAAGGTCTCAACTTCTTTTGTGATTTTAAGTTCTTGAAAAAGCCACGGTCTGCACTTCGTTCTTGTTTGACCACACTGAGAGCGTTTGCGCCACAAAAGCACTGTCACACGACGGTAAAAAATTGTCGTATACTTCCAGGATATCAGTAATGTATTGCTGTAGCGTTGCGCCCACGCAAGTGCAGAAAACAGATTATCGCAATACATACCACCTCATCAACGAGCCGCGGCTCTTCGTTTTCCCTTCTAGCGGCTTGCTACAGTTCTGTGGATTTCAGTGTGTACCAGAACTGCAGATATGTGCCTGCTAACAAAATCAAAACAACAGATTACTATCCCGACTCTATTATATCGAGATGATGGTTAAAAGTACCTCTCCTAAAGTTCAGTCTTTAAATAATTCTACCTTAATTGTAAAATTTGAGTAAAGATATTCAAACTACGCTGAACGACCCATTTACCGTTAGGACCACGTGGCTCGACGAAATCTCACATAATTCCAATAAATTTGTCTCTGTACTTAGCTCACAATGATTCTCCTACTACGCCTTAGAGCAAAAGTAGACCTCATCAAATGCAAACATCTCCATTAAACTCGGTACTCAGATTAATCAATTTTCTCGTACGGCGACCGTACACGGTGGAAATCGTTGATCGTATCTTACAGCCTGATAGTATGTTCCAGCCTGACTACGCAGTAAACTCCCGACTCCCTCCGCTGTCGTCCCGTTATACGACAACGTCCAGCACTCATTACCGTCGAGCGGCGGTCAAAAGAAGGATAATGGTGGAAAGACAGCAACACCACTCCACCTGAGCATGACTGTTCGCAGTAATGTTCCCCTGTTATAATGTTATACTCTCTACTACATACACAAATAAGGACGCAGCACGATAATGAGACGGAAATAGATAGATGTGATGTACATGTACAAGCAAGTGAATACAATTTCAGGAAATTTTGACGATTTTTTTTAAGAGAAAGAGCTTCACAAATCGAGCAAGCCAATAACGCGTTGGTGCACCACTTCCCCTAATGCGAGCAGTCATTCGGCTTGGCATTGATTGATAGAGTTCTTGAATGTGCTCCTGAGGGATATCGTGCCAAATTCTGTTCAAATGGCACTTTAGCTCGTCAAATTCGTTAGCTGATTGGAGGGCCCTGCTCATAATTCGCCAGACGTTCTCTGCTGGGGAAAGATCCAGTGAACTTTTTGGCCAAAGCAGGGCTGGTCATCGAAGCGTGACACATGGCTGAAGACAATTCTGCTTTAGTCGATGAGATTCCAGGTCGAAAACTTCTCGGGACATCCCAGTTAGCGGTGGGATACCATGGAGAGTGTCATCCACCATACGGCCAAACAACCAGTACAGATGGTATGGGGTGTCATTTATTTTCGTAGCAATAACTCTTTGGTTGTTATCCGCTGCACTGTTACAGCGCAGCTGTGCATCGAGGATAATCTGCGCATCGTGTGGTTGCTCTTCTTGCCAAGCTGTCCTGGGCTTGCATTTCAGCAAGATAGTGCCTACCTGCGCACGGCGATAGTTTGTACTGCTTGTCTTCGTACTTGCCAAAGCCAACCTTTGCAGACAAGTTCGCCGGATCTCTCCCTAATTGAGAAACTTTGGAGCATCATGGGCAGAGCCCTCCCACCAGCTTGTGATTCTGACGATCTGACACACCAATTGGACAAAATTTGATACGATATCCCTGAGGAGCACATTCAAGAACTTTGCCAATGCCAAGACGAATAACTGCTTGTGTAGGGGCCATAGATGGAGCAACGCATTACTGACCTGCTCAATTTGTGAAGCTCCTTCTCTTGAATAAATCGCTCATTTTTTTAAATTCGTAATCATTTGTTGGATGTGAGGTCTGCCAGTTATCCAAAACACCGTTTTCCTCAGTAACCAAATATGTTTCGGCACCACTGTGCCGTCATCAGTGGGTTATCGTTTTTATTTATTCTGCAATGTGAACATTTTTGTTAAATGATTATAAAAGTATGTGCATTTTCAGTTCAAACAACAGATTGTTTCTTTTTGTAAATACCTTTACATTTGGTGTGCATGAATTTCTTGGATCAGTTCTATGTTAATTACTACAAGTAGCTTGTCATCTGCAACCAAACGATGTTGGTGAGATTTTTTTTTTTTTTTCCTGGGAGTTAACCTATCTTCTAGGATGTAATTCAGTTTTTCGCGATGTTTTCGTGCCTATTTTCGTTTTTACTTACTTTTTCGTGTGGCAAGTACTTCCATTCTCCACATAATGCTGAGGTGTTGTGATGCACACGTAACTATAACAAGTATTTTTCACAAATAACGTAGTAAAACACTTTTCACTTCACCAGAACACAGTGTGATTGTGGTTTGTTATGTGCCCCAGCCCAGTCAGTGTTCATATCTTCACCAGAGATTTCGGCGCCAAAAATAGAATTTTTTTTGCATTTTATCTTTGTGTGTGTGTATGTGTGTGTGTGTGTGTGTGTGTGTGTGTGTGTGTGTGTGTGTGTGACTTTATCCGTTTGTGCTGTTTTTATTTTTAAAATTCCTTTCATGTGTTAAATAGTGTGCCCTTACAGAGTGTAGTGTATTCGTTTAAGACCTGTTTTCCTTCTGCTAGTGCCTTCTGTATATGGAAGTTTTGCTCAATGTTCAGTTTGCTGTATAGGCTGTGGCTCGGTTTTAGTATTCTTAGTTCTGTTTCTATTGTGGTTGGGTGATTGTTGGCTACAAGGTGGTCAGCAAATGTGCCATGGGAGCTGTTGCTTTATAAAGCTCTGAGATGTTCGGAATATCTTGCTTTGACATCTATTCTAGTCTGTCCTATGTACACTGACTGGCAAGTGTTGCATGTGAGTTCATAGATTCCTGATCTGTTAAATTTATCCATGGGTGTTTTTTGTGTTCTGATCTTTTTCGGTGTTGTTATTCTCCGTCCTGTACGCTATTTCGAGTCCCTGTTTCTTTCATATGTTGCCTATTCTGTGAACAATCTTGTTATTGTAGGTGAGTATGTGCCATTTCGTTTTGTGTGTGTGTGTTGTTGCTCTGTTGTGTCTTGTGTGTGGTCATTGTTTGTGTTTTGTGTTGTTCAGCACCGGCCGGTGTGGCCGTGCGGTTCTAGGCGTTTCAGTCTGGAACCGCAAGACCGCTACGGTAGCAGGTTCGAATCCTGCCTCGGGCATGGATGTGTGTGATGTTCTTAGGTTAGTTAGGTTTAAGTAGTTCTAAGTTCTAGGGGACTGATGACCACAGATGTTAAGTCCCATAGTGCTCAGAGCCATTTGAACCATTTTTTGTGTTGTTGTGTCATCCAGAAAATTCATGCACACCAAATGTAAAGGTATTTACGAAAAGTAACGATCTGTTGTTTGAACTAAAAATGCACATAGTTTTATAATCATTTAACAAAAATGTTCACATTGCAGAATAAATAACAACGAAAACCCACTGATGATGGCACAGTGGTGCCGAAGCATGTTTGGGTATGGAGAGAAACGGTGTTTTGCGTAACTGGCGGACGTCACATCCAACAATTTTAACTACAAACACGGCCAATACAAGGAGCGCAGATCAAAATGATGCATATTTCATAATCATTGTTTGTCTGTACATGTACATCACATCTGCTGATTTCCGTCCCATTCGGATAATTCCTTCGTGGATCGTCTTTTCTTGTCTTAGAGCACTGGTGTCACGGGCCATATCCGGTTGCCATTCGAGAACACGGAATTAGCAGGGCGTGGTGGCGGCACCTCGAGACGCAGCCGTCGACCTCTGCCGCCCCTCAGGCTCCCACAATGGGAAGCCCGACACAGCCTGCAGTCTCCACGAAATCTGCAGACTCGACGCCAGACGAGCTGCGCGGCTGACTCGGCAGCAAACTTCCTCTTCCACTCTGTCTCTCTCTCTTCTTGTCTCTCTCTTTCTATCGCGCACCATGGAGCAGCTAGCACCTAACGCTGACGCGACTGCTCGTCTGCCGTTAATAACGTTAAGCATGTACCTGGTCACAAGAAGTAGATCAACAGTAGAAGGGGGCAATTTATTGCACTGCTGTGGATCGCGACACTTAATTTTTTATTGACATCAGTTACTTTCTACTTAAATCTATACTACTATATAAATACCAGTTATCGTTTAACGGTGTTATCAAAAACCTCGAAAGGTTCTTTACAAATTTATCTCTAAACTTTAGTATGATACTCAATAAACATTCGGTGGTCCATTGATTGTGACCGGGCCAAATATCTCACGAAATAAGCGTCAAACGAAAAAACTACAAAGAACGAAACATGTCTAGCTTGAAGGGGGAAACCAGACAGCGCTATGGTTAACCCGCTAGATGGCGCTGCCATAGGTCAAACGGATATCAGCTGCGTTTTTTAAAATAGGAACCCCGATTTTTTATTACATATTCGTACAGTACGTAAAGAAATATGAATGTTTCAGTTGGACCACTTTTTTCGCTTTGTGATAGATGGCGCTGTAATAGTCACAAACATATGCCTCACAATTTTAGACGAACAGTTGGTAACAGGTATGTTTTTTAAATTAAAATACAGAACGTAGGTACGTTTGAACATTTTATTTCTGTTGTTCCTATGTGATACATGTACCTTTGGATACTTATCACTTCTGAGAACGCATGCTGTTACAGTGTGATTACCTGTAAATACCACATTAATGCAATAAATGCTCAAAATGATGTCCGTCAACCTCAATGCATTTGGTAATACGCCTAACGACAATTCTCTCAACAGAGAGTAGTTCGCATTCCATAATGTTCGCAAATGCATTGACAATGCGCTGACGCATGTTGTCAGTCGTTGTCGGTGGATCACGATAGCAAACATCCTTCAACTTTCCCCACAGAAAGAAATCCGGGGACGTCAGATGTAGTGAAAGTGCGGGCCATGGTACGGTGCTTCGACGTCCAATCCACCTGTCATGAAATATGCTATTCAATACCGCTTCAACCGCACGCGAGCTATGTGCCGGACATCCATCATGTTGGAAGTACATCGCCATTCTGTCATGCAGTGAAACATCTTGTAGTAGCATCGGTAGAGCATTACATAGGAAATCAGCATACATTGCACCATTTAGATTGCTATCGATAAAATGATGTTAGAAAAACATGGAAAAGGTCTTGATTGATTTACTTCAAATATTTACATGATACTCTAATAAATATAAAATGTACACACACACATACACACACACACACACTTATGCACACGCACACATATACACACAGTTTAGGAATATATACAAGGGCTATTGGAAAAGTAAGGTCCGGTCAGTCTGTGTAAATCATTTTTTTTTAATTTGCAACAGTTAGCTATACCTTCCAGCTATTTCTCTACACTGTTGCCGCTCCGAGTGAGACTTTTTCGTAGCGTTGTACCAAGTTTCCAATACCCTCGTCATAGACGGCAGCCGCCTGTGCTCACTGCCAGTTCTCTGAGCTGGTCTGCAGCTCGTTGTCAGATCCAGAATGTTGTCTTCATAGTCAGCGGTTCATGTGAGCAATGACGAACGTCAGGGGGAACCACGTCCGAGCTGTATGGTGGGTGATCAGAGACTTCCCGCCGAAAACGCTGCTGTCGTATCTTCGTTGCCCCTGTTGCCCCTGCAGTACGCTGCCGAGAATTGTTATGAAGAAGGAAATGCGTGACAGTTACATTATGTGGGCTGCATGGAATCAGCTCCCTGCAATCACCCATAGTAGGCGGGAGACACTAATGTTGTAGGCATCTTCACGTGCTCGCTGCGCGCTCAGAACTGAAAAGAGTGACATGACGCGATCGACTGGCATACCAGAGACACTGGCCAACACATTAACATGAAATGAGACATTAAACATTAATAATAAAAATTTTACAAGTTTACAATTTTCTTATAGGTTTAATCTGTGACTAATGGAAATGAGGTATAGCTTGTATATATATGAAATATCTTGTGTACCACACTAGGACCCAAACTGGAGACCTTTACCTTTCACAGGTAAGTGCTCTACCACCTGAGCTATCCAAGCACTTTCTATCCTCACTGCCTTATTTCCCCAGTACCTCATTTCCTACCTTCCAACTACGACATCATATTCATGGAAGCATGAAATGATTCCACGATTACAACTTAAAAACGAGTCAAAAATTTAGTTACGTCTAGGAAACACCCCGCAAACAGGGTGAATCACGGTCTCTAACTTTGGTAATGGCTTCATATCGGCTGAGAAGGGAGTACGTTCACATGTACCACACATAGTTGAAACAGCCCATGTGAGTCCCACAAATTTTGTCTGGGAGGAATATCGTGTGATATAACTGGCCAGTACAAATTAGAATTGGTGCCTGATTGTTCCCCAAACCAGCAAAATGAAAATGGCTGTTGTCATTTGGAAGACATCATAAAGTGTAGAAGAACTCGTGCAGAGAATGAGTAGAAGTTTGACTCTCCTAGATAATCGTGTAAGCCTCTAGTACCGAAAATACCGGACATGCTAGGACGACACTTGCGGGGTGTAATTGTGCACAACGTTCTGCCTCACTGTAGATCCTGGATCTGCGCTCAACTGCACCAATTTTTCATATGTACATCCTAGTTCGTGTTGACGGTAACCTGTTCGAGTGGGTCCAAATCATGGTACGAAAAGCATCCTTGAAATATCACAGAACCTCCTGAATACGCTCTCAACACATTGCAGGGTAGACGCCTCTTCGGCCGGCGGTGCATTCGACGCCTTTGATCAATTGACTCTGTGCACCATCCTACATGCTTCTAGACAGGTACTGTTTGAATCATTGCAGTCTTGCAGCCTTTTGTGCGGCGGTGTTGTTGCGTTATCCATGCTACTCTATACTGTGCAAGCCCCTTCATCTCCAAAGAACGCCTGCAACTTACATCTTTCTGAATCTGCTTAATGTATTCATTTTTTGGTATCCGTTTACGATTTTTACACGCACGCTTCCTCCAGTACTAAGTTGGTGACCTTTTCTTGTCTCAGATTCTGTCATATCAACCGACCTCTTCTTCTAGTCGGGTTGTGCCAAAAATTTCTTTTCTCCCCAATTCTTTTCAGTAGCTCCTCATTAGTTACGTCATCTACCCATCTAATCTTCAGCATTCTTCTGTAGCACCACATCTCAGGAGCTAATGTTCTCTTATTGTCTAAACTGTTTGTCGTCCATGTTTCACTTCTCCAAATGCCTGCACTCCATACAACACTTTTTTCTAAGACTCCCTATTTTACTGTTTATTGCTTCCATATTTTTTAGGATCATGGCATTTTCCTGTATGCTGATTTTTGACACTCGCCAATAATGCGATAGGTAAAACATTCTGAAGAAGGACATTAACTCCCCGAAACTGGTCAAGAAATCATATTTTTTTATGCGGCTGGTTGCTTATTATTTCGTTATATACTTGCTAACACTTAGATCTATATTCGACGTTAACAAAAGTCTCTTCTTCAGAAATGCTTTTCTTTCCATTCCCAGTTGACATTTAAGATCACCTTTACTCTTGCCATCATCAGCTATGTTGGTGCCCGAATAACAAAATTCAGCTACTAATTTAAGTGTCTCGCTTTCCTAACATAATGCCACGAGCGTCATATGATTCAATAAGACTACATTCCATTATCCAAGTTTTGCTTTTGTTGATGTTTATCTTATATCCTTTCTTGATACCGTCCGTTCTGTTCAACTGCTCTTCGAAGTCCTTTGGTGTCTCTGACAGAATTATAATGCCATCGGCAAATCTCAAAGTTTTATTTCTTCTCCCTGAACTTTAATTCCTACTCCAGATTTTTCTTTTGTTCCCCTTACTTATTGATCAATGTACAAAATGAACAACGTCGGGGGCAGGCTACAACTCTGCCCCACTCTCTTCTCAACCATTGTTTCCCTTTGATGTCCGTCTTACAACTACCGTCTGGTTTCAGTGCAAGTTGCAAATAGCCTTCCACTCTCTGTATTTTACCCTGCTTCTATCAGTATTTCAAATAGTGTATTCTAGTCATCATTGTCAAAAGTTTTCTGTAAGACTACATGTGCCATAAACGTAAGTTTGCCTTACCTTAACCTATCTTGTAAGGTAAGTCATAGAGTCAGTATCGCCTCGTTGGTTCCTACATATCTTCAGAACCTCAATGATCTTCCCAGAGGTCGGCTTCTACCAGTTTTTCCATTTTTATGTAAAGTATTTTGCAACCATGATCCCCTAAACCGATAGGTCGTTAATATGCACATCTGTCATCACCTACTTTCTTTGGAATAGGGATTATTACAGTTACCTTGAAGTCTGCTCTCGGGGCTTTGTTTCGACTGAGGTCTTTCAGTGGTCTATCAAATTCTTCTCTCTGTATTGTATCTCCCGAGTCATCTTCATCTACGCCTTCTTCAAGTTCTATCACCTTACTTTCAAATTTATCTCCCTTGTATAGATCCTCTATACAACCTTTCACATTTCAGTTTTCCTTTCATTACTTAGGACTGGTTTTGTACGCGATTTCTTGATATTCGTACAGCTGCTTCTCATTTTCCTTTAGTCGGTTTCTATCTCTTCTCAAGTGATATATGCTTCTGAATATTTCATTTGTCTTCTAGTCATTCCTGCTTAGCCATTTTAAGCTTGCTATCAGTCCCATTTTGTAGCCGTTTGTTTTCCCTTTCGCTTGTTTCATTTGCTGCATTTTTATATTCCCCTTTTTCGTCAGTTAAATTCAATAATACGTATGTTATTCAAGGTCTCGTACTAGGCCTTGTTCTTTTACCTATTTTACCCTCTCTGTCTTCACTATTTCATCTCTCAAACTACCCATTCGTCATACACTGTATTCCTTTTCGTTGTTCTAGTCAGTCGTTGCCTAACGCTCCTTTTGAAACTCTCAACAACCTCTGGTTCTTTCTTCCTATACGAGTCTGATTTCCCTATGTTTTTACGATTTCTTTAGTTTTAACCTACAGTTTATAACCAATAAATTGTGGTCAGAGTGCTAATCTGCCCTGGAAGTGTCTTACAATTTAAAACTTGGTTCCGAAATCTCTGTCCTATTGTTATGTAATCAACTTGAAACATTCCTGGGTCTTCAGGTCTCTTCCATGAATGCAATCTTCTCTCATGATTCTTAAATCAAGTGCTATCGATGACTAAATTATGCTCTGTGCAGAATTCCCAGGCGGCTTCCTCTTTGATTCCTTTCCCCCAGTCCACATTCACCTACAATATTCCCTTCTCTTCCTTCACCTACTACTGATTTCCAGGCCCCCATCGCTATTACATTTTTGTCTCCATTAAGAGTCTGAATGATTTTTTAAAAGTCATTACACATCTCTTCAGTCACTCCATCATCTGCGGAATGAGGTGGCATATAAACTTGTACGGCCGTGGCGAGTGTTGGCTTTTTGTCTTTCTTACATACGATAATGCGCTCACTATGCTGGTTGTAGTAGCTTACCGAATCCCTGTTTTCCTATTTATTATTAAACCTACTCCTGCGTTACCACTACATGAATTTGTATTTCTAACCCAGTATTCACCTGAACGGAAATCCTGTTTGTGTTGCCATCTAACTTCAGTACTTCCTACTATATCTAGATTCAACCTATCCACTTCCCGTTTTAAATTTTCTAACCTACCTACACAACTAAGGGACCTAACATTCTATCCACCGATCCGTAATTTGCCAATTTTGTTTCTCCTGATGACAACAACCTGCCGCAGATCCGAATGGGTACCTCCGGTATATTTTACCGATGGGGATGCCATAGTAGAGCTACATGCCCCCGCGAAATTTACGGCTGTAGTGCTCCCTTGCTTTCAGCTGTTCGCAGTACCAGCACACCGAAGACAGTTTTGGTTGATTTTCCAAGGCCAGATCAGTTAATTATCCAGACTGCAGCTACTGAAAAGGCTGCTACCCCTCTTCAGAAACCATACGTTTTTATGGACACCCAGTAGGTACCTTTCAATTGTGGTTGCATCTGCGGTACGGATATCTGTTTCACTGAGGCACGCAAGCCACAAGGGCAAGGTCAGTGGTTCACGAGTGTGCACGGTACCTGATCCGAAATCAACTGCAAGCATTTCTCTCGGAAATGCGAGAGACGGACCAGCATTTTCTGATGGCAGCTATTCCTGTCGATTTTTAAACCTATTGACAATGAGATAGCGTGACACTCGTCTCCAGACTCTGTCGACTGTCATACTTTTACGTCAACTGCTCTTACACAGTGATTCCTTGTCAACAAGTTGGACAGCAGTTCCTGTTGATATATCAAAAAATGGACAATTTCATTCACAGTTTGATCAGAGGCATGCCCATTATGAAAGCTCATTTCTGCCATATTGTGACGTTTGTCCTATGCTGATCTCATACAATCGACTGATACGTACGCCCCACTGCACTTTCTTGACGCTTGTCGGCCTCAGTCAGATAAACCAGTGGCAGCTGCTCCAAACGATCTGCAGTGCTAGAAGACCATCAGTATGTTTTTTTACGAGTGAATAACATTTTGCCGGGTGAGTTTATAAAGACTCAGTTCGTCTCGAAGTGACGTATTATTAGCTACAGAATAACGAAGAAATATTTGGTTTATCTGACCATCTGGAACTTACCTTGAACAGCTTTAGCATTTATACAGGCCTATACTCCTAACATTAAAAGATAATTTCAATAAGGAACCGATATTTGAGCTTCTTGAAGCTAAGCATTAATTTCTTATCAGCTAAGACTTGAATCATCGCCGTAAGACGGTTAGTCACTCACTGACTGGAACAAAACTTATTATGCATGCGTTTAAAAGACAACTGTAATGAACAGAAAACATGTAGTTCAAGTAGAAACACTAAGATTTTACGGTATGATCTGTGATTAAAAATAAAGTCAGACCTACATGCCAAAAAAATATCAACCACTTTGTAGAAAAATACGCTAGCATAGAATCGTTGAAGATCACGACGGTCATGCTTTTGCAGTACTTCACTAGTCATTTCCCTTTTGGTGTTTCGGTGGTTGTTCAGCTTAACAGGAAGTCTTCGATCACAATGAATTCCGCCGTTGACGTCACGCGTGTTAGTGGAGTTTGAGGATGACGTTAACCACGGTTGTATAAATCGAAAGAGATTCCACGAAGTGTTGCAACCGGCAAGGACCACAGAGAACTCGGCTAGTGACTGCATACGGCTCTGGCCCTCTTGGGTTTCCGCAGCTGGGGATTCTCCCAGGGTCTGGCACTGTGAACTGTGGATATGCTGCAATAACCCCTGTGTGAAGCAATCTTGCAAAATTTTATGTACTATTTTGGATCTTGGGTCTTGATTTGACCACACCAATACGCGAAATGGGAAGCTAGTGGATGTAGACTTCTTAGCAAACATAAAGTAGTGGGAGATATCATCAGAAGCCAAGGTGGTGTATGGTGTACCGCAACGTAGTGTTATTGAACCGTTACTAGTTACGATATAAATAAATGAGCACGTAGATATTATAAAATAATTTTGAAGTGTCGACGGCGACCAGTTTAGGATGAGACAACAAACAAGGGTGAGTCAAATGAAAACTTTAAATATTTTTAAAATATTATTTATTGTCCAGAATTGGTAGAAAGCTGTGTCACTTTTCAACATAATCTCCCCCACGCTCAATGAAAGCACTCCAGCGTTTACAAGTGCATAAATTCCTTTAGAAAATAATTATTTTGGTAGTCCGCACAACCAATCATGCACCACGTGGCGTACCTTTTCATCAGAACGGAACTTCTTTCCTCCCATTGCATCATTCAGTATCAATCGGTGGTTTTCCTTCACTATTGCTTCAACTGCTGCAATGTTCTGTGGAGTCACAACTCGTTGTGCCTGACCTGGACGAGAAGCATCGTCCACTGAAGTCGCACCATTTGCGAAGTTCCTACTCCATTCGTAGACTTGTTGCTGTGACAAACATGCATCAGCGTATTGAACCTTCATTCGTCCATGAATTTCAATAGGTTTCACGCCTTCACTTCACAAAAACCGAATAACGGAACGCTGTTCGTCCGTGGTGCAAGTCGCAAGTGGGGCGGCCATCTTTACACTGGTACTTCGACGGTATGTGTGCATCTGCACTATGCTGCCACCTATAGGCCATTCTGCACGCTGTTTGTAGCACGCTTGCTAACTTACAGGATAACTGCGCGAAATTTGGATTTCTTATTACAAATTTAAGGTTTTCATTTGACTCGCCCTCGTAAAATGGTCGTTTGATCTGCTCTGGAGTAATCAATGGTTTGAGACGATTTCCATGTTGTATTACCGAGAGATGTACAAAAACGTAGAAACAGAGCTGCGCAATTCGGGCACCTGATAATAGACCGAAGTGTCCTAAATGCAGAAAGGGTTTGGCTGCGAATCGCAGGATGTCTCTCACACTGGTCACAGCGTCCAAGGTGTGATTTGTGGTTGTACCTAGTAGGGCCCCACACAATAAGGCCTTGAGCTGGCGCTGTATGTCCTGTGCGAATGCTGTCACTGTGATGCCGCTCCCTATGTCTGCGGGGAACCAAAATGCGGCCATTATTTTCAAACAGACCTGGATTCGTCTGAAAACACTATCTGATGGCATTCCTGTACCCAGTGACGTCGTTCCATACACCATTGCCGCCTAGCTCGTTTCTGCACATTCTTCAAAGGTAGGCGGAGAGGTGGACGATGTGCACGTAACCCGTGCCGTAATAAACAGCGACGGACTGTCACTTCTGACGGTAGACAATGTGTTACACTGTTCCACTGTTGCGCCAGAGACAAGGAGGACTCAGATCTGTCCTGCAATTCCATTCGTATTTCGGGCTTTCAAATAAAATTTTGTTATGGGTGGTGGCCCTCAACTACGTTCCCTCAGACTCAGAGTTGAAATATTAAAAGTTTTGACTGGTTTCGTTGTCTACGGGCTGGGATACGTAGTTGCCGCATTACAAGCCAAATACTGCTGAGTCTACAGTATACAATATTAATATACACATGAATTGAATGAAAAAAATTTGTATGAAATCTTATGGGACTTAACTGCTAAGGTCATCAGTCAACTGCTAAGGTCATCAGCTTACACATTACTTAACCTAAATTATCCTAAGGACAAACACACACGCCCACGCCCGAGGGAGGACTCGAACCTCCGCCGGGACCAGCCGCACAGTCCATGACTGCAGCGCCTCGGACCGCTCGGCTAATCCCGCGCGGCCATGAATCGAATGGTCGAAAGTTCCTATCATTCACAAATTGCGAATTTTGAATGTGACGTAGAAATTCATAAATGAAAGATTGCAATTAAAAAAATCTGCATGTACTATTTTAACTACTTTAAATAATGAGTATGACAGCAGAAGTACGTTTAAGAATGCCATTTGTTACAGTAAAACACTTATTGATGTCGATGGTCCAGCAATTAAATAAAATATAACTTGAAATAAAATGTAAGTTGAATAAAAAGGAAACAATAGATTCCTACTTCACGTAATTAGTTATGAACAACAACATAGCTCGCGAGATATTCAGTTCTAAACGCACCCTACGTCTGCACTGCAGAAGCCACGGAAATCTCACAGGTGCAAAAGTGGGCACTACGAAATATTTCTAACACCCGCGACCACGCGTATAATGCTCCACTCTCCCGTCTCGCCTTTTCGTCCAGCACTCCTCTCTCTCTGCCACTCGATGCTCCTCCCCCACTTCCATACAGTCTCACCATTAACGAGCGCTGTGATTGGCTAGAGCGTTCCCGCCATTTCTCCAAGCCAACGCACAAACATATTGAAAAACATAGAAAATACTGGATTTACATTTAAAAAACTTGAAATTAAATAAATATTCCTACGGCTAGACCATAAACACGCTCTAACATACATTATTAAATAACTAAACAAGTCAAATAAAAATATATCAAAAGAACAGAAACAAAAGGTGACCCAGTAGCCTAATGTCTCTGTGCTTTCTAAAAGACAGTAAATAGTTAACCAATTTATTCATGAATAGTGTATATCGAATATATACAAAGACATAGACGAATAAATATATTTATAAGGATGCCACTACCGTTTTTTCCCGAGCGAGGTGGCGCAGTGGTTAGCACACTGGACTCGCAATCGGGAGGACGACGGTTCAATCCCGTCTCCGGCCATCCTGATTTAGGTTTTCCGTGATTTCCCTAAATCGTTTCAGGCAAATGCCGGGATGGTTCCTTTGAAAGGGCACGGCCGATTTCCTTCCCCATCCTTCCCTCACCGAGCTTGTGCTCCGTCTCTAATGACCTCGTTGTCGATGGGACGTTGAACACTAATCTACTACTACTACTACTACTACAGTTTTTTCTTGTAACTGTGGAGTACTTATGGCCTGACGCGATTAATAGTAATCGGACACTTTGACCTCCAATAACTCATGTACTATTCACGTTACATGCCTGTAATTCATACCAATTTAGGTTTACACTAATAGCTTTCTAAAGACACGTCGATCGACAATATCGGATGAACCGTTTAGATTTTGGAAATTCATTCCTAGGTGTTACTTGTATAATTTATAGTCAGATACTAAACTTTAAACTAATAACGATATTGAAAATCTGATTACACCATCAGAATCTTGCAAATAATGATAATGTACATGTTTCTTTTTGAGGTATCGTGATTCCTCTGGCTATTAATAATTTCTACATGAACTGTGAAACTTCTGCCATTACATTTTCACGAAGTCTGCCACCTTTGGCAGTCCAGGCATACAAATCTCCTTCATCGACACAAAGCACCTTCTGCGACACAGCGTCAACATGGAATCCCCAGCCACGCGGTCGGCCTGGCCCACACGCTGGGGCTACCCCTCTTGCTCCAGGTCCTGTTCGGCACCACGTGGTCGCTGACGATCCCCGGCTTGCCGAGCGGCCCGTGCGGCCTCGCCAACTCCCAACTTGGACTATTTTCAGGGCGCCACAACTCGCCCGTTACCTCACAGTATGAAGTGTCGATATTCTCGGGTGGTAGTCTCTCGGTCGTGCGACCTGACCCATTTTGTCGTGTTCTGCCGCCATCCGAGAACCATTCTGAAAACACCCGTTGCACTGCCGAAACACTTCGTCCCACACGAACAGCAATTTCCCGGATGGATGCATCACAATCTCTCATGCCAATAATGCGCCCTCTTTCAGACCCACTGATTTGACGGTATGGCTTGCGCATACGTCTCCGAGGCATCCTAGACGTCTGCTTAGGTCACACTAACCCATTACCTGCCGTTTATAGCGACAACGAGAACCGCAGGCATATTTCACCAGTACCTGGTGTTGCACCGCGATGTCGAAGTTGACGTAGAACTCGGGGACAGCATGGTTCAAATGCTAACTATTTCTTCAGAACATACTAACGTACATGCACCCGAATCAGCAGAATTAGTGGCAGAACAACTGAGAGAAAATCTGGAATACATTTCACACAAATTTTCTTAACGTGTTATAGTCTTAGGTGGAGATTTCAATTTACCAGATATACGCTACTGGCCACTAAAATTGCTACATCAAGAAGAAATGCAGATGATAAACGAGTATTCATTGGACAAATATATTGTACTAGAACTGACATGTGATTACATTTTCACGCAATTTAGGTGCATAGATCCTGAGAAATCAGTACCCAGAACAACCACCTATGGACGTAATAACGGCCTTGATACGCCTGGGCATTGGGTCAAACAGAGCTTGGATGGCGCGTACAGGTACAGCTGCCCATGCAGCTTCAACACGATACCACAGCTCATCAAGAGTAGAGACGGGTGTATTGTGACGAGTCAGTTGCACGGCCACCATTGACCAGACGTTTTCAATTGGTGAGAGATCTGGAGAATGTGCTGGGTAGGGCAGCAGTCGAACATTTCTGTATCCAGAAAGGCCGTACAGGGCCTGCAACATGCGGTCGTGCGTTATCCTGCTGAAATGTAGTGTTTCGCAGGGATCGAATGAAGGGTAGAGCCACGGGTCGTAATACATCTGAAATATAACGTCCGCTGTTCAAAGTTTCTTCAATGCGAACAAGAGGTGACCGAGACGTGTAACCAATGGTACCTCATACCATCACACCATGTGATACGCCAGTATGGCGATGACGAATACACGCTTAAAATGTGCGTTCACCGCGATGTCGCCAAACACGAATGCGACCATCATGATGCTGTAAACAGAAGCTGGATTCATCCGAAAAAATGATGTTTTGCCATTCGTGCACTCAGGTTCGTCGTTGAGTACACAATCACAGGCGCTCCTGTCTGTGATGCAGCGTCAAGGTTAACCACGGCCATGGTCTCAGAGTTGATAGTCCATGCTGCTCCAAACGTCGTCGAACTACTCGTGCAGATGGTTGTTCTCTTGCAACGTCCCCATCTGTTGACTCAGGGATCGAGACGTGGTTGCACGATCCGTTACAGCCATGGGGATCAGATGCCTGTCATCTAGGCTGCTATTGATACGAGGCTGTTGGGAGCCAGCACGGCGCTCCGTATTACCCTCCTGAACCCACCGAGTCCATATTATGCTAACAGTCATTGGATCTTCACCCACGCGAGTAGCGATACGATACGATAAACCGCGATCGCGATTGGCTACAATCCGACCTCTATCATAGTCGGAAACGTGAGGTACGCATTTATCCTCCTTACACGGGGCATCACAACAACGTTTCACCAGGCAACGCCGGTCAACTGCTGTTTGTGTATGAGAAATCGGTTGGAAACTTTCCTCATGTCAGCACGTTGTAGGTGTCGCCACCGGCGCCAACCATGTGTGAATGCTCTGAAAAGCAAATCATTTGCATATCACAGCATTCTCTTACTGTCGGTTAAATTTCGCGTCTGTAGCACGTCATCTTCGTGGTGTAGCAATTTTGATGGCCAGTAGTGTAGACTGGGACACTCGGATGTTTAGGACAGGTGGTAGGGACAGAGTATCGAATGACATTATACTGAGTGCACTCTCCGAAAATTACCTGGAGCAATTAAACAGAGCCGGCCGCTGTGGCCGTGCGGTTCTAGGCTCTTGTCTGGAACCGCGTGACCGCTACGGTCCCAGGTTCGAATCCTGCCTCGAGCATGGATGTGTGTGATGTCCTTAGGTTAATTAGGTTTAAGTAGTTCTAAGTTCTAGGGGAGTGATGACCACAGATGTTAAGTCCCATAGTGCTCAGAGCCACTTGAACCATTTGAAACAATTAAACGGAGAACCGACTCGTGGAGATAACATCTGGGACCTACGGATAACAAACAGACCCGAACTTTTCGACTTCGTAAGCGCAAAACAGGGAATCAGTGATCGTAAGGCCGTTGCAGCGTTGGTGAATATGGAAGTAAATAGGAATATGAAAAAAGGGAGGAAGTTTTATCTGTTTAGCAAGAGTAATAGAAAGCAGATTTCAGACTACCTTACAGATCAAAACGAAAATTGCTCCCTCCGACACCGACAATGTTGAGTGTTTATGGTAAAAGGTCAAGGCAATCGTAAAATGCGTTTCGGACAGGTACGTGCCGAGTAAAACTGTGAGGGACGAGAAAAACCCACCGTGCTTCGACAACATAGTTAGGAAACTACTGCTAATGCAAAGAGAGCTTCACTGCAAGTTTAAACGCAGCTGAAACCTCTCAGACAAACAGAAGCTAAACGATGTCAAAGTTAGCGGAAGGACGGCTATGCGTGAAGCGCTCAGTGAATTCGAAAGTAAAATTCTATCTACCGACCTGACAGAAAATCCTAGGATGTTCTGGTCTTAGGTTAAATTAGTAAGTGGCTCGAAACAGCATATCCAGACACCATGGGATGAAGATGGCAGTGAAACAGAGGATGACACGCGTAAAGCTGAAATCTTTTTCTCAAAGCTGTTTCACAGAGGAAGACCGCACTGCAGTTCCTTCTCTAAATCCTCCCACGAACGAAAAAATGGCTGACATCGAAATAAGTGTCCAAGGAATAGAAAAGCAACTGAAATCACTCAACAGTGGAAAGTCCACTGGACCTGACGGGATACCAGTTCGATTTCACACAGAGTACGCGAAAGAACTTGCCCCCTTCTAACAGCCGTGTACCGCAAGTCTCTAGAGGAACGGAAGGTTCCAAATGATTGGAATAGAACACAGGCAGTCCCAGTCTTCAAGAAGGGTCGTCGAGCAGATGCGCTAAACTACAGACCTATATCTCTGACATCGATCAGTTGTAGAATTTTAGAACATGATTTTTGCTCGCGTTTCATGTCATTTCTGGAAACCCAGAATCTACTCTGTCGGAATCAACATGGATTCCGGAAACAGCGATCGTGTGAGACCCAACTCGCTTTATTTGTTCATGAGACCCAGAAAATATTGGATACAGGCTCCCAGGTAGATGCCATTTTCCTTGACTTCCGGAAGGCGTTCGATACAGTTCCGCACTGTCACCTGATAAACTAAGTAAGAGCCTATGGAATATCAGACCAGCTGTGTGGCTGGATTGAAGAGTTTTTAGCAAACAGAACACAGCATGTTCTTCTCAATGGAGAGACGTCTACAGACGTTAAAGTAACCTCTGGCGTGCCACAGGGGAGTGTTATGGGCCATTGGTTTTCACAATATATATAAATGACCTAATAGATAGTGTCGGAAGTTCCACGCGGCTTTTCGCGGATGATGCTGTGGTACACAGAGAAGTTGCAGCATTAGAAAATTGCAGCGAAATGCAGGAAGATCTGCAACGGACAGGCACTTAGTGCAGGGAGTGGCAACTGACCCTAAACATAGACAAATGTAATGTATTGCGAATACATAGAAATAAGGATCCTTTATTGTATGATTATATGATAGCGGAACAAACAACGGTAGCAGTTACCTCTGTAAAATATCTGGGAGTATGCGTGCCGAACGATTTGAAGTGGAATGATCATATAAAATTAATTGTTGGTAAGGCGGGTGCCAGGTTGGTATTTGTTGGAAGAGTCCTTAGAAAATGTAGTCCATCAACAGAGGAGGTGACTTACAAAACACTCGTTCGGCCTATACTTGAGTATTGCTCATCAGTGTGGGATCCGTACCAGATCGGGTTGACAGAGGAGAAAGAGAAGATACAATGAAGAGCGGTTGTTTGGTAAGCGTGATAGCGTTACGGAGATGTTTAGCAAACTCAAGCGGCAGACTCTGCAAGAGAGGCGCTCTGCATCGCGGTGTAGCTTGCTGTCCAGGTTTCGAGAGGGTGCGTTTCTGGATGAGGTATCGAATATATTGCTTTCCCCTATTTATACCTCCTGAGGAGATCACGAATGTAAAATGAGAGAGATTCGAGCGCACACGGAGGCTTTCCGGCAGTCGTTCTTCCCGCGAACCATAAGCGACTGGAACAGGAAAGGGAGGTAATGACAGTGGCACCTAAAGTGTCCTCCGCCACACACCGTTGGGTGGCTTGCGGAGTATAAATGTAGATGTAGATGAATATCTACGTCCTATCTCTAGTTGTTCAACGGGTGACTACAAAGTATATTGCCGAAAGGAAACGTAATTCCTCATGATCTTTGAGCCCACGTAATTTCCAATCTCGTATTTGCAGTGCAGCTGTGACAGGTAGTAGGTAGGAAGCGCCCATCTCACTATCGCAAGTCATAGCGTTTGTACTAAGGGGCAGGCCGGCACGTCCAGTCGTCTTGAAAGCAGGAAAGGGAAGATCCCTTTGTGAATTGGCCACCAGGCTCTAACATCCAACGTAGCATTGGGACTGGCTGCATTGCGTCAAAGCTCGTTCGTCTTGTCAAGATATATCTTGCAGTTTTTGCTCAGTGATGCATCGCTCTAGAAGAGATTTAGGTGACTGCTGGTCTCTGAGGGTAACAACTGACATACCATGGCGAATGAATTCGCCGTACGGATAATGTTTGCGCCAAAGGTGTCGCCTTTCAGTATGAAGCTGGTCTATCAGGGCATATCAAGCGTATATGAAGAAACGTTTTGTGAATAGTCATGGGATAATTTGACTGGCGAGAGACTGTAACAGAAATCTTGCAATATCTTATGTGGCAGGCGCCCCGAGAAAGACGCGGTACATGTCTCGAGAACCTGCTTATAAAACTCCTACAGCAGCTCCTATACACATAGCACGGCTAGACTTTTGTAGATAAGTGACAGCTTCCACAGAGTTGATAAACAGTCTCCTCACTCTCCAGTCGGGAATGAAACGGAAGAAACAGTAACAAAAGTAAACCTCTGCTACGTACTTCCCAGTGATTCGCAGAGAACAGACACACTCGCAGATATAGATCCAAAGTATTGATTGAGGGCAGAGAAGTTAAAGACTCCAAATGCTGTGACAGACTGGTCGATATGCACATACAGATCGCATTGGGAATGTTTTAAGCAAGTATGGAGTGGAAACTTTTTTCAGACCTACCAGGAAAATAAAAGAATATTTAAGATCGTAGAAAGATGCACGACACACTTTGGCTACACCGGGGGTTTATAAAATTCCTTGTAGTCGTGGACAGATTAATATCGGTACCATAAAGCGAACTGTGAACAGCCGTCTCGTTGAACATAAGAGGAGTTGACGCCTGGGTCACAATGATAAATCGGCCGTAGCCAAACATTTTTATCAGGAAGGTGATCATGAAATAAAATTCAGCGAGACGAGCGTCGTGTCTAGAACCTCGCATTATTATGCACCCATGTATAGAGAGGCAATCGAGATTGATAAACACCGTAATAGTTTTAACAGTAAAGACGAAGGTGTTAAACTGGATAAAATTTGGATGTCAGCGTTGCACCGCAAGCGTGACCATCGACTACTTTCAATCGAGAATGTTGGCATTACCAGATACAGTCTCATAGCCGACGCCACGTGATGGACATTGGCGCCCTCTGCACTGCCTATACAGGGTGTTACAAAAAGGCACGGCCAAACTTTCAGGAAACATACACAAATAAAGAAGAGATGTTATGAGGACATGTGTCCGGAAACGCTTAATTTCCATGTTAGAGCTCATTTTAGTTTCGTCAGTATGTACTGTACTTCCTCTATTCACCGCCAGTTGGCTCGATTGCAGGAAGGTAATGTTGACTTCAGTGCTTGTGTTGACATGCGACTCATTGCTGCACAGTACTAGCATCAAGCACATCAGTACGTAGTATCAACAGGTTAGGGTTCATCACGAACGTGGTTTTGCAGTCAGTGCACTGTTTACAAATGCGGAGTTGACAGATGCCCATTTGATGTATGGATTAGCACGTGGCAATAGCCGTGGCGCGGTACGTTTGTATCGACACAGATTTCCAGAACGAAGGTGTCCCGACAGGAAGACGTTCGAAGCAATTGATCGGCGTCTTAGGGAGCACAAAACATTCCAGCCTATGAGTCGCGACTGGGGAAGACCTAGAACGACGAGGACACCTGCAATGGACGAGGCAATTCTTCGTGCAGTTGACGATAACCCTAATGTCAGCGTCAGAGAAGTTGCTACTGTACAAGGTTACGTTGACCACGTCACTGTATGGAGAGTGCTACGGGAGAACCAGTTGTTTCCATACCATGTACAGCGTGTGCAGGCACTATCTGCAGCTCATTGGCCTCCACGGGTACACTTCTGCGAATGGTTCATCCAACAATGTGTCAATCCTCATTTCAGTGCAAATGTTCTATTTACGGATGAGGCTTCATTCCAACGTGATCAAATTGTAAATTTTCACAATCAACATGAGTGGGCTGACGAGAACCCGCACACAATTGTGCAATCACGTCATCAACACAGATTTTCTGGGAACGTTTGGGCAGTCATTGTTGGTGATGTCTTGATTGGGCCCCATGTTCTTCCACCTACACTCAGTGCAGCACGTTATCATGATTTCATACGGGATACTCTACCTGTGCTGCTAGAACATGTGCCTTTACAAGTACGACACAATATGTGGTTCATGCACGATGGAGCTCCTGCACATTTCAGTCGAAGTGTTCGTACGCTTCTCAACAACAGATTCGGTGACCGATGGATTGGTAGAGGCGGACCAATTCTATGGCCTCCACGCTCTGCTGACCACAACCCTCTTGACTTTCATTTATGGGGGCATTTGAAAGCTCTTGTCTACGCAACCCCGGTACCAAATGTAGAGACTCTTCGTGCTCGTATTGTGGACGGCTATGATACAATACGCCATTCTCCAGAGCTGCATCAGCGCATCAGGGATTCCATGCGACGGAGGGTGGATGCATGTATCCTCGGTAACGGAGGACATTTTGAACATTTCCTGTAACAAAGTGTTTGAAGTCACGCTGGTACGTTCTGTTGCTGTGTGTTTCCATTCCATGATTAATGTGATTTGAAGAGAAGTAATAAAATGAGCTCTGACATGGAAAGTAAGCGTTTCCGGACACATGTCCACATGACATATTTTCTTTCTTTGTGTGTGAGGAATGTTTCCTGAAAGTTTGGCCGTACCTTTTTGTAATACCCTGTATAATCACAGTTTCCTCGAGTTCTCCTTGCAGTTCGCCGCTGTACCTCAGAGGATGTCTCCCGCAGTCGGAGACGAAATGTCTGGGGAGAGTTTTAATCATCGACCACGGCCTATCAGCCCGGAAGTGAAAGTCAAATCTGGTTATTGACAGGTGATACTTATAATATAAGTATATTATAATTTCTTTTGTTTTAAAGAATATAACTTTAGTGTTGCAGTTTGTGGCAATGTTATGGAGCATACGGATCTTTTTCTGTAGGTTAGATCTGTCCCCAGCATGTAAGTGACTGGCTGTGCATCTTGGATTAATTTCATCGCAGCACCTGTAGACCTCACTGCTGACATCGGTGCAGTTGCATTAGTGTAATGAGGTCTCCGCAGCAGACGTGGCTGTAAGCCCGCCGTGTACATTCCCATCCTCCCAGAGACCGCAATACTAATGAAACACTACGCTCCGAAATGACCACAACGGTGCAGACCCCGTCCTGGTGGAAACCCCGTACTCGAGTGGAACTCGCGAAATAGCTGCGCGGCGCCGCTATCCACGCACTAGGAAATGAACATTCCGGAGCAGCCGCTGTTCCACCATTATTGGTGTTGAAAGCTCTGCTACACTCCAATGAATAAATGAAGAGACGGAAGGGAGATGTTCAACTAAGGGTCGTTAGCTTACCGCTGTGCTAAATCCTGAAATGCTCATTTAGCAGCTGAACCATTTCCACTATTTCAATAAGAAAACACTAGAAAATAGTTGAAAAGATAATACTCATGTAGCGGTTGGGTTTTTGGATGGGAATGTCTTGTACTGATAATAATTAAGTGCCAAAGCAGAAAATGGAGAAATTGATTTAATTGAGAGCTGCAGCTTGTTTTCGTAGAGCTTTTATTTGGCTTTTAGGATACCACATACAATAATTAGTGAAAAAAATCTGAATTATTGACAACTGGTGTAGATAAGAAAACTGCCAATAATCACGATGATATAAAACAAAGGCAAAATCACTTGTAATAACATACTGCAATAACACCAAGTTACTAACTTTACGTCAGTTCATATCTGTCTTTTAGCTTCCATAAAGTAGAGTTCTTTATACACTGCAATGTCTGTGGTTGCCAATAATGTTGCACAATTGTTGGTAACTGATACTGTAACACTTCTGCTAATAAATGTAACCCGGTTTTCTCTTTTGATGCTAGTCATTTGTGAGGATGGGCATTACTGCAATGGGCATTTAATTCTAAAGCATTATGTCAGGATGAAAAACACTAAATAAATTACTTTTCCTCTCTTAACAACATGTGGGCAGGGTGGGTTCTTCCTTTGTTCGGGTATGAGGTAGAATGAAACAGCATTTTTGCATAAGATAACTTTTATTAAAAGTTTTGTACAACTGTTTCCTTACTGGATTTTCTGGCTCAGAGAGCGGCAGCTGTGTCGTTTGCGAAGCCTTCTGCTGCGGCAGCGGCGGCGTCTGATTACGCGTGGCGGTCTGTATCACGTGTCGCCGTTTCGCCCAGTTGACTGGAGACGCGCCTCGTGCGGTGGCCCGTTTAATTATTGACAGCAAAGTCGTGCATCCTTGGATGTGGCGTCCCAGTGTTTCTTTTCTCTAAGCGGCCGTGTGTGTTGTGCGTCGGCCAGCGGAGCGGCGTGGTGGGGGAAGGCCAGTGTCCCGGACTCGAACAACAGACTCCCGCTTGTCAGTCTTCGGCTGTCACATCTTCATCCCAGCTCACAGGTGACTGATGTTAGGCCGTCTCCTTCCCGTCCTCACGAGTCACCTGGGTACGTAAAAATCAGCCTTCAAATACCTTATAACTTCTGTCTTCTGGCGGCGAGGCTGCTGCTTACTATTCCATCACAGCGGCGGACTTGGTGCTTCTGTGTACGATGTAGTCTCTTCCTGCATGACGGCTTCAGTTCCGAAACTGAACTGAAAACTACTCTTCTTGTCGGGCCCACTGCGTTTGGCGTAATTTTTCACTTCAGTTCACTGGAAGTGAACGACTTCACGGTCATTGTCTCTTCTGTCACGTTGAAAAGCTTCTCAAAGAATCTTCTTAACGTCGGTCATTGGCTCTTGGAATGGAGGCGAGGGCCTTTGATCACATGTGACAATTGAGAAACACGTGAGCCTGTCGGGCGATGCCCTGACGGCTGAATCTACATCTCTTGGAATGTAAGCAAGGGCCTTTGATCACATGTGACAACTAAGAAACACGTGAGCCAGTCGGGCGATGCCCTGACGGCTGAGTCGACAGCTTCTGCTTATGTTGGCAGGGCGATGGCTTCTCCTGAACTTGCTGACTTCTTGGACATTGGCTCTTCTGTCACTGCTGATCTACCCGCTGTTTGCCAGTGTGTAATTCTTCTAAACTTAACTAAGTTTTTCATTTATTTTCTAATTTTTACTTCACTTCACATTGATTTGACTAATTTATTTACCTATCTTAAGTACCACTCAACAATACTTCTTACTCACAACATTCTCTAGCAAATTCGATGTGAGGATCAACCGACTACTACTGTGTCTACCACTTCGCTGCAGTCACAGGGTGGAAATGGTGCTATGCTTATGCTCTGAAGGTGTTTTGAAAAGTAGCTGTGGTTGAACATTAACCACTCTATGTTAGTTGCAAATTGTCATGTACACTTGATTCCATGGTACGAAAGTGTGGTTGGTAGTAATGCTGTTATCTGCGCATCGTATTTCCTTTAGCTGTCAGAGATACTTGCCATTCTTAATCTCACTCGCTTCGAATCCTCTTCCTGTAAAACGGGTAATATATCCTCCTTTGGAACATACCTACAGTCTTCTATACCTGATGTTCCTGTTTCCTTAGATGAGAGGTAGCGGTTTTCCAGTATGTTATGCGCTTTAATCCAGTACGTGGAGACATAGTGGCGATTCCTTTCTTTTTGATTTACGTATGGGTACTATCTCTTGCGTTATCGAGTGCCTTTTATGTCCTCGATTTAAATATGTTAGGAGAGTGAGCTGAGTCCGAGAAGATGTCAGTTTTTCCTCAGTACCGCACGACATTATTTAAGGTCTTCCAAGGTTGCCGTAAGCTCTGCCGCTATTGACGTAATTTCCTTTGGCAGCTTGTGCTGAAATTTTACTTGTTTTACTTGCACATGAGACTCCCAGAGGGTGCATCATATTCCCTGCTGGTTCTTTGAGGATCATTTTAGAGCATCCTTACCGGGCGTTCGATCCACAGTTCACCCAAGGCAAAGTCTGGAACAGTTAATGTAACTGGTTGAAAAAGTGTCACGTCAGATTCAGCGACAATACACAGGTAGCTTGGTTCACACAGGAGAGTTCGTCGTGTAGAGATTTCTAATCAAATGTCCGTGCTGCATCTACACTGTATATTCCCTTGCTAGTGGAAGTAGACCATCACACTATCAATAATTAAAAGTCTGATGTATTACAAGCGTTTCTAAATGCGTGATGACAAAGTTTCTCTTAAAATTGAGCCCTCTTCATTGAAAATTATGTGCTTAAGTATTTCCGCCGTACGTGTGTGGGTGGTTTGTTACTTTCCACAAGTAATGTCTTTGTTGATGTTGACTTCATGGCACCAAGACATACTACTAGCGCTTTGTACTCTACCTCATTAAGTTTCTGAAGCAAGGTATCCGTCGCCGATCCACATTATACACTTCCGTAGCCAAATGTGACTACACTCGGCCACGATATATGTTCATGCAGGTGTCGTAGTCTGCAACCCATATAATGTCTGCCACTTCACACATTAAGGTGTCTCTCCCATTTTACTACCAATTGATTCATATACTGTATCTCATACTTAACAATCGATGTGTAAGCCAATGTGGGTCACCACTGGTTTCGCCAGAAGAACACATGCTCTTAGCGTCAGAGATCGTATTTCTGGTATCCGATGTATGATGTAGTTGGTTACAACATACTTTTTCTGTGATATGATTAGGCAGTTTTCCGTTTTCCTCCAGGGAGTAGATGAGAGCTCTCATCGCTGATTCCATTTCTTATTGTATGTCTTACAGTCTGTCACTTGTTTTGTATATGTACAGATCATCATCGATTTGTAGTATATTAATTTTGCTGTCGAAAATGGAGTAGGGCGAACTGATCCTTACGGGACACCCTTACTCGTCCTCCTTTGTGGTACACTGTTATTAACAACTTTCATACAAGTTTTGTCCTTACGGAGAAAATTAGGTCGACAATAAAATTAAAAAGGGGTATTGTACTGCTCCAGCTACTTGGTTAGTAACTGGAGATTAACTGCATCGCAGCCAAAGGAATTCACAGTATCCGGAAAAACTGTTATTACGAAACTCTCGCTGCTGAGGCGAAGCTTGATATCTGTAGTAAGTTGAGCTAATGTATTACACAGTGGTAAGTTCGTGCCCCATTCTATCCAAGTTGTTGTTATTCTTTCTAAAATCTAAAGGAACATGACTGAAGTGCCGTTGGTCTATATGACAGTAAATCACCCAGGAGTTTTCCAGTTTTCAGTGAAACAGCTCACGTTATGTTCAGTTCAGAGGCGTCATTTCCTTTGGCCGAAGAACTGCTTGTAATATTGCACAGGTGAGTTTTTCCTTGCCATCTCTGATTACGCAACATGGATTGCAGTGCTTGCGCCAAATGACAGTGCTCATTTTAATTCACTTACATGGTGGGCTTGCCCAAGAAATACTCTAACCTTGTATCAGTTTTATTAACAGTGATGTCCATAATATCGGCAGAAGACATTGTAGGTCAGCTGCGTCACACTAATTGGAAAGTTTTGCAACTGGACGTCTAAACCTGAATGTCCGGGATTAACCATAAGCGCTGGAACGAAGATGAAGAACGCAAGAGAAGAGAAGGCGGTGAAACGACGTCGGCCAATGGTGTGCCGATTAGGACCGCACTTCGACAAAAGCGGCCTCTGAAAGAGAAGAATATAGCCGCCGCTCCTGCCGGCCTCGGCCGTTCAGTGTCGACTCAGTATTCGGACAGTATAGGACAGTATTAGCACAGTTGCAGGCCGGTACTCGCAGAACAGTTATTAGTGATCTATATCAATTGCTTGTATGGACATTGTCTACAGCGAAGAACATTAGTGTTTGCCTGTCGCCCATCTTTTGCGACACTTGAAGTAAAGATAAAGTTAAGTATAGCCAATCTGCTTTATTGAAATAAAACTATTAATGTAATTTGCTTGAATTCTTGTACAGAATTCCTAGAACGCAGCATTCTTTAGGCACCCTATACGAGACGAGAGGGCAGGGCCCCACACTGAACTCTTCCGATAAGTTTAATTTTTTCCCAAACAGACGAAATATATGTCCTTGCATCAAAATTCACGCAGAGATCCTTCCTGATGCCATATTTATTCACAACCGGGTAGAGACGAAGTTGTTCACTATAAAGAAAGTGACAGGACTTTAAAATGATGCTTAAGCTAGGGGTAAAGGTTGAATTATGCAAGAATCACAAGAGACATCACAATGAAGACTGAAACTGGAAACTACTCGAGAGACTAGTAGGTACCAAGGTTTATGAGAAATTAAACAAATATTGCAAGGTTTTCTAGGGAATTTCGTTTGTAACAAAATATCTTAATTCTGAAAAACAGAAACTATTATTCCATAAACGAAAGGAAACAAAATAAATAAACCATGTCCATGGATGTTGTTGGTACAGTTGGGCAGAGAAGTGCTTGTAGAAACTGCAAGTAAACATGTATTTTCGTAACATGGTAGAGAAAAACTGCAAACGGCTACATGTGACTCGTGTCAGATGGCCCAGGTATCTAAGAGAAACAGCAAAGGATACATGCAGAGTATCATGCCAGAAAAATCTTTGAGACTTGCTGCAATCAATCTATATAGACCTCTACCGAGGTCTAGTTGCGGTTCTCTCTATTTTAGTCACAGTCGACTAAATTCACTAAATTTACAAAAAGCTACCAGTAAAACCATAATTTCAAAATTAGAGAGACTGTTTTACCTACATAGGAAATATAGAAGCAGTGATGTCAGATAACGGATGCCAGTTTGTGTTCGAAACTTGGAAACTTTTCGCTGACAGAATTTTATCAGATACGTACTAATTCTGCAAGTAACCTTGCAGGGAGGTACATGAAAGAAAGTGGACACTTATGCTGAACATACTGTTCACAAAAAATGCCAGTTGGGTAGAATACACACCCTGTTTTGAGCAATTAATGAATAGTTTCCAGCTTATTTCCATGGGATTCTCTCCATTTAAGATAATGTTTAATGAGAAACCCAAGAATTTTATTTGATAAATAATTTTCACCATACTATCCTACACCAACTGAAGAAAGGAAATCAGTAGTGAGTGAGACTGTTATAAAGCAGGATAATATGTTGATAAGGAGGCATAACTAAAAAGAAGATGAGCTAATTATTTTAAAGTAGGGGATAAGGAATTAATAATATTTCAAGAAAAATCATGCTGTATGAGTGCCGATCTCAGAATTTTTTTTTTTTGTATTCTGTGGACCTTCTGTGGGCAAAATCCACACACACGTCCATACAGCCTTTTGCTTCCCAAATCAAAATAAAACTTGTTGTACTTTGAAACGTTACTGAATTAGAACTATTTAAGCAGGCTGGTATTTAAAATCCTGATTGCCTTGTTTAACCAAATATGTTTCTTTTTACCTTCTCATATTACATAACTGACTAGTTTATTGTGCGTAAAACAAGGATTCACTTGGTGCTAACAAAACCTGGCTGACCTGAGTTGTATGTGATTAAGAATAATATTTCATTCTGTAACTGTGTAACATTTGTAGCTGAAGTGAATATCAATTCCTTTCTATTCTTTATACATTAAACAAAATAATTTTACTGTATAGATTATCATATCTGTCTCAATAATTTAAGACAATTAGTATCACACAGTTAAAGAGCTGTGATAAGGTAAGGCAAAAAATGTATGGACAATATTGGTAAGTAATCGAACTTGATTACAATTTTTTCAGTACACCTCAAATGTGTGTGAGATTATATTTTTTAATTTATAGATTTGGGTTAATAACGTTGGTCATTTATGTACCTATAAGTGGTTGTCAGATATACACCCCAACACGGTCAATGACCCACGAACCTGCAGCTGTGAGACACTCAGATCGGCACCAATCGTTGTATGTTAATAGAGACTCAACCAAAACTTCGATTGAGTTCGCGCTATCTGCTGTCACCCCACAGAACAGGAGTAAACGTATGTTACAAGTTGCACTGAAACTATGTAGCACAGGAAAAGCGTAACTATGAGTAGCTCATATTCCAGTGAGGAAGTTGGTAGAATTTTAGGTCATCGTGCCGAGGGCGCTGGGTTCAAACGCCAAAGATGACAACTTTTTTTACTGTATTAGGCATGAAAGTGTTGTAGGGTACAACATGTTCATGAACTGCGAAAGGGGTGTTTGGAATTTACAGCAATGTTCTTTTCGCTGTCTGCTTTCGATTCGTTTCCTTGAAAGTAGTGAACCTATAGAGTACGTTTGTAGTTTCACAGAATGTACAATCAGAACAGAAAAATAATGAAACAATTGCATCACACATGCGAAATTAATAACAATAACAGTAATAGAAGCAGTAATACTTGTTTTGGCGGGGATGGCCAAGCAAACAAACTTGTTAATAACAGTAATAATAAACAAATTAATAAGCTCAATAATAAGTACATAACATTCAAATATCTATCCAAACGTGACCATAAACTTGATGAGTCTCGCGTTTGTGCATTCACCCTGTAGACTGCAAAGTGAAAGCTCATGTCTGAAACATAACATCGTCGGAGTTTCAAAGGGTCTCCGTCATCAACGAGTTTAGTCGTTATCGTCCTGGGACTGATGAGGATTATAGAAACGCGGAGAACACAACATACTATATGTGTGCGGTTGCAGCTTAAGAAGGTTATTCCACTGTTGCAGGCTAATCTCCTCCGAAGAACCCCGAGGAGCACCGGACATTTTACGAATCATATGCTTGTTCATTCTGCAGAAATGAAGATCAGTTCTGTCGATACAAGTGCACTAGCTGCGTCATCACAAGTGGTGTCTGTTCTGTCGCACATGTCCAACAGAACACAACGCCTATCTATACGAATGTACTCATAGGTTTGCTACTTTTATCTAACGAAGGAAAAGCAGACTGCCAGCTGAACATTGCTACAAACTTCGAAAAGTCCTTTTTCATGTCAGAAAAATGTTATTTAGTGTAACACTTTCACGCTTAAACAGTAAAAAAAATTTTCCCTGGGGTTTGAACGAGGCTCCTTTGGTACGATAATCTCACACGCCACCAACTTACCAGCACGAGATTTGCGAATCAGTTGCTCACAGCTTTCCATTTGCTCTGTAGTCTGATGTTACTTTTAATTATCGATTATGTGTGTTCTGCTGGACGACAGTACATAGCACGAACTAAATAAGTGTTTTGGTTGATCCTCTATCGACATACAACGTTTGGTACCGATCTGAGTGTCTGACAGCTTGAGTTTGAATGTGAATGCTGTTAAGATCTTAATTTGTCAGCATCATCTGAAAGTCAGTGTAAGTCTCAGTCATTCTATCAGGTTTTTAAACATCATTTACTTTATATTGATACCTATAAGACAAGATGGGACAGACAAAACGCAACACAAATGCCCGTTGAATCAGGACACAAGGTAAACATATTCTTGCGTCTTTGTGGTATCAATACTTAAATCTCTTGTTTGAAAATTATTTTATACTATAGTGTATTATAGTTATTTTGTTTATTGGTGTATCAATAATGTTTTTTGGTCATGTTACCCATTTGCAAAATGTCAACTCAATTTCTATTACGCAAAGACACAAGTGATACTTAAGCTTGACCATGTCATAATATTCCAAACAGCATAAAAGTTCTACACACACATAAACATTTTTCTTTTAGCTGTAAAGTGTTTTATGCTGTGGTTTAGAAGAACTATTAGATTGAAACACATATTAATCGTCTTTATGTCCACGTAGTTCAGGTAGAACAACTATTACTTCGTTTTTTGAGCCATGAAGTTATTGCGGAAATACTATTTGCATAAATAGATATGTAACTACTTAAAAGAAATAATATCTGCCTAGTAATAGAATTATACGTTTAATCACCTGTTCATGTAAAATGCTGGAGGGGGGCGCTGAGATATAATTTAGGTAATCGATTGTTAACTGCCTTGAAACTGATGTTTCATAAACTGTATTTAAAATATGTTGTGATGAACAGCGTGGTACTGCTGGTTGCTTGCTGATTCCATAGATACCGTATGATTTTTACAAAATCGTTTCTACACATCCCTGTGAGAAATACATATTTAGAAACGTGTAACTAGATAAATCCATTATCCCATATATTGCTACAATAAATTCAAGATTTATACGAACTGAAGGTCATGATAGGATGATAGGTTTCAGACAGGACCTACTCTTTTGACTAATTCCAAAACAGTACCACACACTGACAAAAGAATATGTTATAGGATATAAAAATTCATTTAACTACTGTTTTAAATAGTCGTGTTCAATCAACTGATGGTAGAGAACAAATAATGTTTTACACAAACAGCTGGAGCCGAAAGACGTAAGGCAAATTAACGACAGTAAAATTTTAATTGAAATATTCAATTCTCTGTAACTCTGGAATTATTACAGACTTGCTAACATGAAGACCAGTCTAGAAATCAACAACACAACTCATTTTCACCCATCAATTGACTCTCATTCTAAAGTTCATAAAAATGTTTAATTTATTTTGCTAGGATGACAGAATGAGTCATGGAAGCAATAACTGACTCCACTATTGTTGGTAACGAATTTATAAACAGGCTGGTCGACTTAATACACAAAGGACTGTTCCTTTCATATTAAAGTATTAGGAATTAAAATAGTGCTTGCCACTAGATGGCTTTATTATACTTCAGTTTTGTGACCTCACCTCCTTTAAACTGCTGGGCAGCGGCATTTCGATATGCACAGTATTTTTGTGAAAGTCTGCCAATATTAAGTTGGCAACCATGAGAAAACTTTTGCTATGTTTGTTGTTGTGAATAATCATGAACTCTGTGTATTGTGTTTATTAATAAATCACATACTTGGAATAAATATTTTGTGTTATTACCTGATCACAACATATTCAGCAAAAGGGAACTTTTGCACCAAACTCATGGAATAAACTGCAGCTCATATAGCTCATCATTATTATCGATGAAATCGATGATATGAATTTGTAGTATAATTTATGTGGGCTCAGAATTTGTTTTTCAACATCAAATGATGAGAAACATTACTGTATACATACATAATGAGGTGTCCAAGGAGCATGCATTCTTGGCGTGGCACAGAATTCTCACATGTTGTAGGGAGTACATGTTCACCCATTCCATCCCACTTGGGCCAAGGGAGAACTACGAGGCATCAAGAATCCAAATTAACTGCAATATTAATAAGCCACTCAGGCAAGCAATATGTTCATAAACTTGTGTATCAAAGGAATGAAATGAAATTAGTATAATACTCTGGCTAACACCACATGAGCAGAATATTTACATGTACTGAGCTAAAACAAAATTTTATAGACAGCTGCAGAGGGCCAAATATCGATCCATCTGCTATACTTTTAAATATTTTGATATGAAAGAAGGCAATGGTTTTGGATTTGTGTGTGTCCTCTGTCATGCAATCTTTCTCAATCGATTTGGAAGGAAACTGCTTCTTTCATATGTTACAGTCTCATATCATCATTTGATAATTTGGATCTCTCTTCGTTGTTACTCATAATTATGATAAAACTTTGAAATTTAAGTACCTCACCAAAGATTAATAAGTACATGAAATGTATTCGCATTTGTGAATATGAACAAGCTAATGGTTGCCCATTTTCACAATTGTGAATACGTTTGATGTATTTCATAACAGATGTAGTCACAGTGCCTGTTCCGTTGCACATGCTTGCATGTCCTAAGGATCTTTGTATTGTAATTAAGAATAATACAGGCACTGCTGTACCACATATTATTAAAAGTTTATACTGTGAAATATCGTCTTTGAGCAGTTTATGTCTGACGCGTTTCAAGCCATACATTGTTGTATATGAAATGTAGATAACAAGTCGAAAGGATACACTAAGTGTGTCAAAAGCCCATCTGAGAATTTATAGAAAACAGATGAAATTAAGAAAAGTAAATATGCTGGGAATGAAATCTAGAACTTTAAGCTTCAGATTGCTGGCATCTTGGATTATCAGTAGATGAAGAGAGGAGGGAAGTGACATCAAAGGGGAGAGGGAGGGAGGGGCTACCACCTTGAAGTTGCGCTTTACCTTGACACTTGCGCTTGTAATCTCCTTCATCGACTACTAATGGCGCCTAATGTCTTCCAAGAAATAAAGGTGAAGGTGGTGGGTTTGTGTTTGTCTTCCAGCTATATATCATGGCTTTGTATGACTTATGCAGCTAAATATGCCGCTTTTTACTTACAATTTAGGCTGCGAAGATAGTGGCATCATACGGTGAAGATACTGCATGTTTGTTCCAAGATGAGGCCGACCTTTCTGCACAAATACCTTCCGTACTTTAATTCTGACACGGGATAATCATCTTTTAACAGATAATAGCATGTTGTAGTCTATTGGAATCTCACAATATGTGAATACTGGCAGTAAATGAAGTGAAATTGATGCACCACTCACGAAAACGTTGGTACGGAGACCAATACTAGAACTTTCTCCCTTCTTTAACTGTATTTCATACCTGTCAGAGAGAGAATTCTAAGAAATACCAGTTGCTAACAGGAAAAAATTAATGAATTAACGAAATATGTAAGAATTTTACAGCTTATCTAGCTACTAGAAGTTTTAGCACGCAGCTCATTGCAAATCTTGTCCGAAATCATGTTACAACGCTGTGGCAGGAATCTGAGAAGTAAAGTTGAGGTTTTAATAACTAATGGCTGTTTCTGTGTTCGATTTTGTAATTCAGACTATTTCAATGATGTACTGTATGCATCCAAAAGCACTGATAGATATAGAAATAATTTTGGTATACTGGTGATACTTTACAGCAAAAGGATGAATAATTTGTACAAACCAATATGCATTTTTAAGTAGTTGTCCCTCTACCTATTGCAAAATAAAGTAATTCCCTGGCCATTAGACTAGCAAACCGAGCGATGACAGTTCACAAAGAAACAGTTGTGTGTATAAAGTTACTGCAATGCAGAGACTGTACACAACGGAAAGCAAATTAGTTTAATTGGGCTAAACGTTTCAGCTTAAGGAAGAAAACTCCTAAGCCTGATTAGAGAGAATAGGAAAAACGTGACAGATATCCTACAAAGCAAAAAGTGTTTTTAATGACCAATAATGTTTCGTCGCTGTATATAACACGGTATTTAAGCGGGAGTGTCCTCCAAAATAAATAAATAAAAACCATGATCACAAAGCCATGGATCTATCACCACGTCGCTTATTTGTGATCTTAAAAGAGAATAATACAGTGCATGAATAATATGCAATGTTTTTGGCGAGTAGATACAAATGGTAAACTCAAAAATATATACATAAATGATGTAGCATCCTTTTGACCTCATTACGATATCGAGAAATTCAAAATAGGAGTCTTGTAAAGAAATTAAATTTTCCCAATAATATTCTAAACATTTTCCAGGTAATGAGAAACTGAATAAGAAATTCGCTTTAATGGAATAAACTTGGCCCATCTTTTGCTCGGTGATGACAAGGAAGTATTTGCATCCAGTGAAGACAATGGACAACAACAGATGAAATAATTTAGGGGAGAGAATTTGTAAATAGGCTTCAAAATGAAACATAATTAGACTAAAATAAGAAATAACCAACAAAGATGAAGTTATGGAGGCAATTGATGAGGTTCTTGTATTCAGAATACATGATGAAATGACTGGATAAATAGGAAGATAGAAAACGAGGACCAAAACTGTCATAAATTCTTTGTGTTGAACCAAAGTAGGTTTTCTAAACAAAGTTTCTTACGCCTTTATAAACTGTATGTGGTACTATTTATTACTTACGCTCGTGACACTTGGACTTCAAACCTGAAAACCATTCAAAAACTGAGGGTTGTGTAAGTGTTGAGAATAACTAGGAGAAACAGGAAAATAAACAACTCTACCAGCCACACACAGGAGTTGAAGACAGAGTGATAATTAACTGGAGCTGGGCCTGAGTAGATGGCGGATGGTTGGTAGAGCGATCAATGATGTTCTATGCTAAATTCCAAGAGATATACAAAGACTGCAACAACGACCTAATAGATGGTAGGTGAAATCGGAAAACATTCGGCAGCTATATAGATGCGTAAAGCTGAGAATATATGCATGGGTAAGAGTAATGGAGGCCTTTATACAGTAGTGAGCGTCAAATAAGTGGTAAAGATAATGACGATGATGGGAAGAATTATGAAACCTTGCTGCTTAACCCTTCATCTCACCCAGATGACACAATAGATGATATCTTGTGTGCTCACTACCTGACTACTAACCTGACGAGGACAGTTACGTCAGTCTTAGAAATATTAAGCAACTCGGCTTATAATCCGAAACGATTTCGTCCATCAGACATTAAACGCAACACACCGAAATTGTAAGTGCTAGTTTGAGTAGTGACTACTACATGTTACTGACACGACCTTGCAATGATTAGCGCCAGGACACTGAGAAACATGAAGCCATTTAAGGAAATTACATAAAAAAACAACTGGATAGAAAATAAACTAATACAGCTGAGAATAGAAAAGACGACTTTACCTGACGGGATGCCCGTACGATTCTAGATAGGGTGTGCAAAAGAATTTGCTTTTCTTTTAGCAGCACTCTACTGTAGGTCGCTGGAGGAATGAAACGTTCGGAATCGTTGGAAGAAATGAGTAGTTTGATCGTATCTTCTAAACAGCTACAAATTAAACTCTGAAAGTCCAAGAGACTGTTCGAGGATGATGCTGTTGCGTTCAGAGAAGTCACAACGCCAGAAATTTGTAATGAGATGGTGGAGACCCTCAGTACATTGAAGCGTTGTGCAAGAATTGTCAGTTTATCCTTAACGTAAGCAAACGTAACGTTGTTGTTGTTTTGGTCTTCAGTCCTGAGACTGGTTTGATGCAGCTCTCCATGCTACTCTATCTTGTGCAAGCTTCTTCATCTTCCAGTATCTACTGCAACCTACATCCTTCTGAATCTGCTTAGTGTATTCATCTCTTGGTCTCCCTCTACGACTTTTACCCTCCACGCTCCCCTCCAATGCTAAATTTGTGATCCCTTGATGCCTCAAAACATGTCCTACCAACCGATCCCTTCTTCTAGTCAAACTGTGCCACAAACTTCTCTTCTCGCCAATCTCATTCAATACCTCCTCATTAGTTACGTGATCTATCCACCTTATCTTCAGCATTCTTCTGTAGCACCACATTTCGAAAGCTTCTATTCTCTTCTTGTCCAAACTAGTTATCGTCCATGTTTCACTTCCATACATGGCTACACTCCATACAAATACTTTCAGAAACGACTTCCTGACACTTAAATCTATACTCGATGTTAACAAATTTCTCTCCTTCAGAAACGCTTTCCTTGCCATTGCCAGTCTACATTTTATATCCTCTCTACTTCGACCATCATCAGTTATTTTACTCCCTGTATAGCAAAACTCCTTTACTACTTTAAGTGTCTCATTTCCTAATCTAATTCCTTCAGCATCACCCGATTTAATTTGACTACATTCCATTATCCTCGTTTTGGTTTTGTTGATGTTCATCTTATATCCTCCTTTCAAGACACTGTCCATTCCGTTCAACTGCTCTTCCAAGTCCTTTGCTGTCTTTGACAGAATAACAATGTCATCGGCGAACCTCAAAGTTTTTACTTCTTCTCCATGAATTTTAATACCTACTCCGAATTTTTCTTTTGTTTCCTTTACTGCTTGCTCAATATACAGATTGAATAACATCGGGGAGAGGGTACAACCCTGTCTCACTCCTTTCCCAACCACTGCTTCCCTTTCATCTCCCTCGACTCTTATAACTGCCATCTGATTTCTGTACAAATTGTAAATAGCCTTTCGCTCCCTGTATTTTATACCTGCCACCTTCAGAATTTGAAAGAGAGTATTCCAGTTAACATTGTCAAAAGCTTTCTCTAAGTCTACAAATGCTAGAAACGTACGTTTGCCTTTTCTTAATCTTTCTTCTAAGGTAAGTCGTAAGGTTAGTATTGCCTCACGTGTTCCAACATTTCTACGGAATCCAAACTGATCTTCCCCGAGGTCCGTTTCTACCAGTTTTTCCATTCGTCTGTAAAGAATTCGCGTTAGTATTTTGCAGCTGTGACTTAATAAACTGATAGTTCGATAATTTTCACATCTGTCAACACCTGCTTTCTTTGGGATTGGAATTATTATATTCTTCTTGAAGTCTGAGGGTATTTCGCCTGTCTCATACATCTTGCCCACCAGATGGTAGAGTTTTGTCATGACTGGCTCTCCCAAGGCCATCAGTAGTTCTAATGGAATGTTGTCTACTCCCGGGGCCTTGTTTCGACTCAGGCCTTTCAGTGCTCTGTCAAACTCTTTACGCAGTATCTTATCTCCCATTTCGTCTTCATCTACATCCTCTTCCATTTCCATAATATTGTCCTCAAGTACATCGCCCTTGTATAAGCCCTCTATATACTCCTTCCACCATTCTGCCTTCCCTTCTTTGCTTAGAACTGCGTTGCCATCTGAGCTCTTGATATTCATACAAGTGGTTCTCTTCTCTCCAAAGGTCTCTTTAATTTTCCTGTAAGCAGTATCTATCTTACCCCTAGTGAGACAAGCCTCTACATCCTTACATTTGTCCTATAGCCATCCCTGCTTACCCATTTTGCACTTCCTGTCGATCTCATTTTTGAGACGTTTGTATTCCTTTTTGCCTGCTTCATTTACTGCATTTTTATATTTTCTCCTTTCATCAATTAAATTCAATATTTCTTCTGTTACCCAAGGATTTCTATTAGCCCTCGCCTTTTTACCTACTTGATCGTCTGCTGCCTTCACTACTTCATCTCTCAGAGCTACCCATTCTTCTTCTGCTGTATTTCTTTCCCCCATTCCTGTCAATTGTTACCTTATGCTCTCCCTGAAACTCTCTACAACTTCTGGTTCTTTCAGTTTATCCAGGTCCCATCTCCTTAGATTCCCACCTTTTTGCAGTTTCTTCAGTTTCAATCTGCAGTTCATAACCAATAGATTGTGGTCAGAATCCACATCTGCCCCTGGAAATGTCTTACAATTTAAAACCTGGTTCCTAAATCTCTGTCTTACCATTATATAATCTATCTGATACCTACTAGTATCTCCAGGATTCTTCCAGGTATACAACCTTCTTTTATGATTCTTGAACCAAGTGTTAGCTATGATTAAGTTATGCTCTGTGCAAAATTCTACAAGGCGGCTTCCTCTTTCATTTCTTCCCCCCTTTCCTTATTCACCTACTATGTTTCCTTCTCTCCCTTTTCCTACTGACGAATTCCAGTCACCCATGACTATTAAATTTTCGTCTCCCTTCACTACCTGAATAATTTCTTTTATCTCGTCATACATTTCATCTATTTCTTCATCATCTGCAGAGCTAGTTGGCATATAAACTTGTACTACTGTAGTAGGCATGGGCTTTGTGTCTATCTTGGCCACAATAATGCGTTCACTATGCTGTTTGTAGTAGCTAACCCGCACTCCTATTTTTTTATTCATTATTAAAGCTACTCCTGCATTACCCCTATTTGATTTTGTATTTATAACCCTGTAATCACCTGACCAAAAGTCTTGTTCCTCCTGCCACCGAACTTCACTAATTCCTGCTATATCTAGCTTTAACCTATCCATTTCCCTTTTTAAATTTTCTAACCTACCTGCCCGATTAAGGGATGTGACATTCCACGCTCCGATCCGTAGAACGCCAGTTTTCTTTCTCCTCATAACGACGTCCTCTTGAGTAGTCCCCGCCCGGAGATCCGAATGGGGGACTATTTTACCTCCGGAATATTTTATCCAAGAGGACGCTATCATCATTTAATCATACAGTAAAGCTGCATGTCCTCGGGAAAAATTACGGCTGTGGTTTCCCCTTGCTTTCAGCCGTTCGCAGTACCAGCACAGCAAGGCCGTTTTGGTTAATGTTACAAGGCCAGATCAGTCAATCATCCAGACTGTTTCCCCTGCAACTACTGAAAAGGCTGCTGCCCCTCTTCAGGAACCACATGTTTGTCTGGCCTCTCAACAGATACCCCTACGTTGTGGTTGCACCTACGGTACGGCCATCTGTATCGCTGAGGCACGCAAGCCTCCCCACCAACGGCAAGGTCCATGGTTCATAGCTCATGAACAGGCGAATTATTACTGCATGATTTCACGATTGCCGAAGAATAGCTGCAAGCAGACACATCCATTAAATATCTTTCAGCAAGTGTACGGAGTGACTTAAAAAGGAACGACCACATAAAAATAACCGCAGGAAAGGCAGAAGCCTGTTTAAAATTCACTGGAAATCTCCTCAGGAATCGTAGTCCACATACAAAGGAGGTAGCTCACAGAAGTGTAGTTCAACCAATACTTGAATATTGCTCGTCATTGTTGGATCCATACCGAACAGGATTGAAAGCGAAAACAGAGAAGATCTAAAGAAGGCAAGCGAGTTTCATCACAGAGCAGACCAGTAAGCTCGGTCGCAGGCTCGAATCCTGCTTCGGGCATAGATGTGTGTGATGTCCTTAGGTTAGTTAGGTTTAAGTAGTTCTGAGTTATAGGGGACTGATGACCTCAGAAGTTAAGTCCCATAATGCTCAGAGCCATTTGATTTGTAGTAAGCTTGAAATTTTCACACAGGCGCTCACCATCTGAAATAGTAGATACAGACGCAATTCCGCAGTTTATTGTTAAAATTTCGGGAGTGTGCGTTCCTGGAAGAGTTGACCTATATGTTGTTTTCTCATATATGTAACTCGCAGAAATAACATGAGGATAAATTAGACAGCTTCGAGCTCACATGAAAGCTTAGCAACAATAATTCTTCCCGCTAACCAATCGTACCTGGACAGGAAAGAACGTTTCTGTTATGTTCCAACGTGCACCAATCGCGCTCCAACGCGTGAATGACAGAGAACTTCAAAAGTGAGAATAAAATTCAGGTTGAAAGAAAACCAATGATAAGATTTACTGATGGCGTTACTATTCACAGCGAAAGAGCAGAAGTATTACGGGACCTGAACTGAAACATGTAATTAGTACAGAATATGGATTGAGAATAAACAACAGAAAGACGACAATAATTAGCAGTAACAGAAATAAGATTAGCGATGTACTCGTCAAGATTAGTCACAACGCAACGACGTAGACGAAGAGGAGGAACTCTGCTATCTTGACACATGAAGCAAGGAGGACATAAAAAGCAAACTATTACGTGTAAAGAGGCCATTCCTGGCCAAAAAAATCTGTAACTATCAAACACAGCCCTCAATCACAGAAAGAGATTTCTGAGAATGTTCGTTGGGCGCACAGCATTGTATGGTAGTGAATAATGGTTTGTGGCGAAACGGGAAAAGAAGAGTGTCGAAGCGGTTGAGATGTGGTGCTATAAAAGTATGTTTCAAAATATTTGTTGGACTGTTAAAGTAAGAAATGAGTTGGTTCTCCGCAGAATCGATGAATATTGGTAAATTAAGACAACACTGACAAGAAATACGGATAGGATGGTGGGACAGGTGTCAAGACTTCAGGGGGTACTACAAGGTACTGTAGAGGAAGGGGGAGGCACAATTAAGGTACATCCAACAAATAATTGAGGAGATAAGACTGCAAGTGCTGCTCCGGAAAGAAGAGGGTGGTGCGAGAGAGGATTCGTGGCTGGCCGCAGGAAACTGGTACAAGACTATGACTTTACGACGGAACAGAAAAGCGCTCTATAATAGCGCGGGTAAATTGTAGCGCAATAAACTACAGACAAACAGGATCATAAGATTTGTCCTCCAACGTATATGTTTCTATGAGTATATCACACACGGTTTCCCAGCAGCTGGCTCGCCGCTGTATCAGGTTGGTATGAGTAGCATCATGTAGAAATATCGCCCACAAGGAAGGAAAACTCTAGGAGATTCGTTGCCATGGACGTCTTTCTATTGACTGTTACTGTACTGAAAAGGAGACTTTGACTGCATCCTTGGGGAACGCTCGTTCTCCAGGTCCAACCAGTCTAACAGGATTTAAAGAGGCTTTCATGTTCATTTCAGAACTCTCTCCAAATGGCTCAAATGTCTCAGAGTACTATGGGACTTAACATATGAGGTCATCAGTCCCCTAGAACTTAGAACTACTAAAACATAACTAACCTAAGGACACCATACACATCCATGCCCGAGGTAGGATTCGAACCTGCGACCTTAGCGGTCGCGCGGTTCCAGACTGAAGCGCCTAGAACCGTTCGGCCACACAGGCCGGCACTCTCTCCTAAAAACCCAATTTCTGATATCTATTACTACTGTGGAATTCGTGGAGCAGTTTGCGACGTCATGTATCCCTCTTCAGCTGTTAGGAGATTGTTGTCCTAATGAAAATGCATTTCTCTACAGTTGCTATGCATTTGAGCCCTCTCAGAGCATCATGCTGGCCCTAACTCCAGACAGACGCTCGTGACTCCTGCAGGTGACAGGCTCTGTTCTGCGATGGGTTGAAGTCATTGAAACCAATGCATCACTGGCTTGGTGGAATCACATACGTAATTTCATCCATTCACTGCTTGTTGCTATTATGACCATCAAACATAGCCTGTTGATATATAATATCTTGTTTACTCCTACTGAACATCCATTTAGGTGACTACCATTTGAGCACTTCGATTTTCTAGACATATGCACTTTGGGAAATGCTCATTCAAGTGCATATTGTTGGCAATTTTTCACTGAGTAGATTGTGTGGGAGCTGGAAGACACTTCTGGATGTGGAAAGTGAAAGACGAAAGCATAGCAGCTCTGAAATGTTTTCTGTGTCCTATCTTTAAACGACGTAGGTGCTCTGTGAAAAAAATTCTTGAGGGGTGTTTTATCGAGAGAAGCCTTAAGTTTCGTTTAAGCATGATATCTGGAACAATATAGCACGCATTAGGGCACTTACACAGTTGCACCAATTTATTGAAAATTATTTGGACAGTTCACCATGACTAAAAATAGACATAATGAAAGTATTCTGATCTCTCATGCAATTTCCATTTTCATCACCAGGTTGACCACAACCAGGCCAACCTGTAGCTAGATAGTGTAACAATTTGGGATCAACATTTCTCGATTTATGAACTCTTGCTGGATATTTCTCCTTTCATAGTAAATCTAATGCACTTTGCTTTATGACTGTCAGCTGTTGTTGCTTCGTAAGTGGTGTGTTATTCTCCTGCACAGCCTGTGATACAGGACCAGCAGTTGTTTACACATGAGTAAAGTATTACAATATGCTGTTGAAAACGTAGATATTCGTGTTTACTGATTGGAGCCGCCGTGGTGGCCGAGTAGTTCTAGGCGCTTCAGTCCGGAACCACGTGACTGCTACGGTCGCAGGTTCGAATCCTGGCTCGTGCATGGACGTGTGATGTCCTTAGGTTAGTTAGGTATAAGCAGTTCTAAGTTCTAGGGGGCTGATGACCTTAAATGTTAAGTCCCATATTGCTCAGAGCCATTTGAACCATTTTTACTGATTGGAACTCGAAATGCTGATGCGACCGGTGATTTTATATAGAGGTTAAGAAGGGACTTAATAAGGTGGCAATAAAGCATTATAAACGTTCTTTAGTTCAATTTCAGTTCTCTGCTTTACTATTTACCGCCCCTGAGTCTTTCTTAGTCATTCTTCAACTGATTTGTGACACTTTGAAGGCAAGTAGCAGCTGTAAACACGTGATCCCTGTAACATGAGGTGTCGTATCACCACCAAGTAATCTATCGTTTACAAACTAGCATAGCGTGTACATTTGTAGCACCCTCCACAGTTCATTGAGAGCATTTAGGACAGATGCCATTTTTCAACAAGACAATGCATGACCACACGTTAGTGCATGAATGGGTGCCTTCTTGGTGTCACAGTATGTTAGTCTTTTGCCCTGGCTGACTTGTCGCCTATCGAATGTGTGGTGAAACGACAATTGTTGCTGTGATCCAATGCCTATCACCACAGATGAACTTTTGAATCAGTTGATTGCTGCGTGGATGGATATACCACAGGATGCCATTTGCGCCTTATATGCGTCGATGCCATCAAGCGTGGAACAGGCTATCAGGGCTCATGGCGAACCCTGTGCCACCGCGGCAACTGGACATGTGCTGAACCGAGCTGGCTGAAATGCTTATCATTTCTTCAGAAGATACTTATGTAGATGTTATGTGAATATCAACGTCCTATCCCTAGTCGTTCAAGATGTTCTCTTTTTTTCTGCATGTGAGTATAAAATGGAATCATCCACCGTTTCAAGTGACTTTTCTCAAGGCTCTTCCACTCGTAATACAATACTTCAGAAACCAATAATAATACTTTGTAATTTTCTTGTGTCTGTCACATACGGTGAACACGTACAGCACATGGTCTGTTGAATATTACTTATCAAGTACGTTTCTTGTGTATGAGATTTGATCATTATATTGCATCTGATTACAGTTGGGATTTAACGAATTCATTATCCTCCTCCCCGCTATTTATTCTATGAATCTTTGCACATGATTCATACATCTACATGTGTTCACTCAAGAACATCATTCTGGAAACGTCTAATTCATTTTAATTGCATTTAAAGCTGTGTTAGACAAATCCGAACTAACCAATATTCACAATTACATGATTTAAGAATTTTCAGCTATGGTGGTAAGCCTACGTCGCTGCTGAACTTCGAGTCACATTCCGGCGGGTATAGGGGTATCGAGATAATTTCTGCAACCACCTGAACTCAGCGCTTTTACAGATTATTAGGTGATGTACGGCACAAATGACAAAAAAATTGTCCTGTACTAATTGTATCAATAAAATGCAGTTAGCTTACCTATGAAATTAGTAAATGTGTGAGATTTACAGTGAGGATTCAAATTTCAGGTTTGGCTTCATTAAGTCTGACTGGCACCTCCTTCCTTCTGCTCCACTCTGCGGCAGTCTTTGCCGCTTCTAAATTTTAGTCACCATAGTCAGATAGCGTTTACTTACTTGTGGTCATATTTATTATAAAGATGTGACAATTCAGGGTATAAACTAGAGCTGTAGTCTCGTATGAAGTCCAACGTTAAAGTTAAATAAAAGAGGGCAGGCTTTCAATATGGCTACCAAGCTATGATGTTAGTCCCATACACGTTAAAAGTATTCAGCTATATGTCATAATACAAACCAGCCAGGATAGCCGAGAGCGCTAACGCGCTGCTTCCTGGACTCGGGTAAGCGCGCCGCCCCCCGATCTAATCCGCCCGGCGAATTAACGACGATGGCCGGTGTGCCGGCCAGCCTGGATGTGGTTTTTAGGCGGTTTACCACATCCTCCTAGGTGAATACCGGGCTGATCCCCACGTCCTGCCTCAGTTACACGACTCGCAGACATTTGAAACACATTCACACTCTTTCACGATGTACATTAGACGCAGACAGCTGGGGTACACTACTTCCCTCCTGGGGGGTATGGGGTGGCGGCAGGAAGGGCATCCGGCCACCCCTTAAAATTAACCATGCCAATTCCGTACTTAGCCGTGACGACCATGCGCACAATCCGGGATAAAGGCAGTAGCAAAAGAAAGAAAGATAAGTACATGCCATGATGGTATTTTATACGCTATCTCTTTTGTAGACAAACTGCAGTTTCCCATGTAATTCCAATGCTTGCCTTATTCACAACTGGAATTACCATGTGGTCGTTCCACCACGTTATTGCCAAACTTTTGCAGGCTATGACTGAACACTCGTTATGACTCACTAATTGTGTAGTGAAAAGACACGAAGTCATTACGTTTGATGAAGCGCTTGGCTTTGGATTCCTCTCGATCAGGAGGTAGTTGTCAATCTTTGAACCAGGCTGATATTAAGGCGAGTGTATATTTTTGAAACTTTTACCGGATAGACTTCCGTCATAGAAAACAGCATTGTTTAAAAGCCTGAGGTATCACGTAATACAGTGTGCTAAGTCATTAATGTATAGCATACACTAGTATTGGCCCTATTACAGTCCTTTTCTGGACAATGGAGTGTCTGTAGATGCGTTTCCAACCAGTACAACATGCTGGATGACAAGAAATGTTCGACCTGGTTGCAAATCTGGTTGTATATGTCTCAGGAACCTATTTTCTGTAGAAAGAGCCGATCCGGTGCTGAATCAAAAGTGGCTCTGAGCGCTATAGGACTTAACATCTGAGGTCATCAGTCCCCTAGACTTAGAACTACTTAAACCTAACTAACCTAAGGACATCACACACATCCATGCCCGAAGCAGGATTCGAACCTGCAACCGTAGCGGTCGCGCGGTTTCAGACTGAAGCGCCGAGAACCGATCGGCCAATCCGGCAGGCGAATCAAAAGTTTTAGAAAGTCTGGATACATCGAATTAAACTGGTTTAATAAGCATTATATGTGTGAAAAGCGAGAGCTGAACCACATGAGTGCTGTTTTCGGAAACGATACTGATTTCCACGGGGAAGGGTGCTATTTTTGATCTCAGAATGTATTCTAGAATTCTGAAGCGGAAAGACATGAGTAATGTAGGTCGATGGATAACGCACCTGGATACCTGAGCGCCTATTTCCGCCTCTCACGTCGGACAAACAGGTTGTCCTTACTTCTTCCTGTACCGCAGCGGCGCGTGTGTCACACTTGTGTTTACTCAGTGTCGTGTGTGTATCGGCGGGCGCTGCATCGTTCTTGCCTAGCGGAATTTGTTGTTGGTTAGTTTTCTACCCGCGCCATGATTTCTGCCGATTCTGCCAAGAATATTCCTTGCCCGGTTGCCGTTCGTTTCAGTTTTCACAAGAGTGCGCATCATGTTCCACCATGCTCCTTAGAAATTGACAACTGGTTGGCTGGTACTATTCGCGTTACATGTAACAAGATAGATACTGCGTATTTTGATCCTGATTTGTATACAGTTATTATGAAGTTTCAAAAACTCTTACAAGTAGATCGGCATCGCTCTAGGTTTGGTTCCAAAGCGGTGATTACACATCGTGATGGTTCCATTAGTACCGTCCTTCTTGCAGCCGGCCGGTGTGACCGTGCAGTTCTAGGCGCTTCCGTCTGGAACCGGGTGACCGCTACGGTCACAGGTTGGAATCCTGCCTCGGGCGTGGATGTGTGTGATGTTCTTAGGATAGTTAGGTTTAAGTTGTTCTAAGTTGTAGGGGACTGATGACCACAGATGTTAAGTCCCACAGTGCTCAGAGCCATTTGAGTCCTTCTTGCAGATACGACGATCGAGTATAATCCAGTTAGAGTTTACGATCTTCCACCTGGACTACTCATTTCTTGAGGTGACGCCGCTTCCCTTTGGAGTGGTTTGTCATATCCGGCGGGAACGCCAGTCTGCACAGCATAGCTCGCAATGGTTCAAATGCCTTTGAGCACTGTGGGACTTAACATCTGAGGTCACCAGTCGCCTAGAACTTAGAACTACTTAAACCTAACTAACCTAAGGACACCACACACATTCATGCCCTAGGCAGAATTCGAACCCTTGGCTGCATCGGTCCCGCGGTTCCAGACTGAAGCGCCTAGAACCCCTCTGCCATCACGGCCGGCATAGCTCGCAATATTGCAGTGGTATCCGACCCGTAGAAATGTATGTTCATCGGAAGATTCCTTCACAGCTGAATGTTTGTGGTCTTCGCATTCATGCCGGCCGAAGTGGCCGTGCGGTTAAAGGCGCTGCAGTCTGGAACCGCAAGACCGCTACGGTCGCAGGTTCGAATCCTGCCTCGGGCATGGATGTTTGTGAAGTCCTTAGGTTAGTTAGGTTTAACTAGTTCTAAGTTCTAGGGGACTAATGACCTCTGCAGTTGAGTCCCATAGTGCTCAGAGGCATTTGAACCATCGCATTCATGTTGCGCATGCACTGTAAGAAGGAACCTGCTTCCTTAGTCATGAAAGTGGCCATCTCAGATCCATCTGTATGCGTCATGTTAAGGTTTCAAAGTCGTCCTATAAATATGGTTATCCGTTGATATCAGATGAAGTAGTGTCTCCGCAGTCTGCTGTCAGTACCTCTCCAGCTTTAGGGGGCGTCGGGGAGACATTGCAACCCACTCAGCGAGACTTTCCGCCGTTACCAGCACGTTCAGATGCGGCCCCTGAGCACCGGCGGACTCGGGATGATGAATACTTTGAAGTCACCCCTCCCCAACCTCGCCTCTTCGAGAAGGTGACGGTGGAGTGTGCTTCTTCCCGTGGTGATGCTTTGAATACTGACGTTAATTGCGGTTCTTGATTGCCCAGGAATGACTAACTGTTTCTGCTGAGGTTGAAATGAGTGTTGCATCTGCGTTCTCTCCTCCGACCGTAGAAACGTCGGTTCCGCTTAGTTCTGATGATTTCACAGAGACATCGTCTGCTGCTCTGCCTTTACAGTGTTCTGGTGCAATACCATCCCGTCGTCGTTCTGCTACGGTGGAACAACAGGTTACTACGGACTGTGCTTCCGTGGTGGTCAGATGATGCAGACGCTGCATTACCTGTCTCTTCTTTATCTGATGATGACGTTCGTCGCTCGCGGTTGTTTTTTCCACATTCCGTTGAAAGAAGTGCGGATAACTCCCCCACTCCTCCTCCACCCTCCCAACCCCACGCTGGATCTTGATGAGCCCCCTACCCATCCGCGTCAAGAAGTTACGCTGTCACGGAATGTTGTGAAACGTTTTCAAGCTGAGCGTGCAGCGTCGCATCGAACAAACACAGCATGCGATCTGTATCTTCGAGTGATGAGGATTCAAATCATGTACCTTCTTCTCTGTCGGTGTTGTGGAGAGCGCGACGTGATGTGTAAATTCCTTTCTAGTTCTCTTTTCATGCCTTACGTGTGTTAACGTATGCTGGCGTATCGTACTCTTTCTGGCTCCCATTACTGAATGTCGTGATCTCATCTCGATTGCTTCCATTGTCACATTTTATTGATTTTAAACATCGGTTTGACTGAGTTACTTACGGTTTTCTGTTGAGACTGTTCACAGCTGTTGGTTTTTATGATGCTGCAACATGGATGTTCACGTCTCTATTTACTGGTATTCAGGCGTCTTTTATGTGAATCGTTTGTCTTATTCCCCCCATATAAGTGTGTCGAGGTATCCTGCAAGTGAGTCCCCTATTTGTGTACTTGTTCATGCTATTTCTGGAACCTTTATTGCGGTCTGTAGCTGCTTGACTGGGTGACTGGTCGTTATTGGAAGAAATGTTTATTGTCAGCGCATATGACGGTGGCACCATGACACTTCTTAGTGCGTCATACCGGTGTTCAAGGACGTTTTGGATGCATTTTGTCTTCTTACGGCAGCACGTGTTAAGGATCGGGAATTTCGGTTACTCAGTTTCGGGCATTTGATGCGGTAGCCCACCATCGATTGAATGGTGTTATTATTGATTGTTGTGTGATGAAGATGGCTGCGTTAAACTGGAAGTCTGTGAATGAAAGGATTCAAGGGGTGCTGCTTGAATACGACCGTCGCATCCACTAGTTGCAGCATAAGGCCTTGGAAACTTATGTGTTGAGTGAAATCTATTTTGTTGCACATATTTTTCCCGTACCGCCGATGATGTTCCGAAAGTTACAACGATTATCTGGCGAGTTAATCTGGTGATGATGTTTGGTTTGTGGGGCGCTCAGCTGAGCGGTCATCAGCGCCCATACAAAGTCCCAAATTTTACACAGTTCAGTTTTTACACAGTTCAATAATTACACAGTTCGGTCTAGCCTCTGTTACGAATGATGATTATGATGATGAAATGATGAGAACAACACAAGCAACCAGTCCCTGGTAGAGAAAATACCCAACCCGGCCAGGAATCGAATCCAGGACCCCATCATCCACAGGCAGCAACGCTAGCCACTAGACCACGATCTGCGGACCAGTTAATCTGGTGAAACTCAGTTTTTCGGGTGCAATATGAGGTTAGGGAGAGATGTGGGTTGATGGGAGCTTTTGGCCTCTCTGATGTTCGGGTCGCTTTTTTTCTTAGACGCACTGTTTTAAGGTGTCTCCTCTTCTCCCACTCACTTGCAGCTAGCCTTTTTGTTTGTCTCCGACCTGCGAGCTTAAGCCCCCAAATAGATGCTGTTAGGATAAATAATAAATTGAGGCACATTCGGGAATTTTTTATTAATGTCAGCAATGTGGGGGTCGATATTCTTTCCTAGTCGCATCTCTCGGTAAAAATGGTGTTACGTTGTTGGAAGTTTCCAAATCGCGTTTCCTCTGTGGAGTTCCGTCACCAGAGACAGACTGTTTGGTACTCCCCGATGGAAGTGGCGTCCTCATGGTACAAAGTCTTTGTTAAGCTTGTTTCCACTGACGTTCGACCTTCTCGCATTGGCCTTAGTGAGACAGACCGATGCAGTCGTTGCCATCAAAGGGATACGTTGCATGAGCGGTTGGTACCCTGCAACCACAGACACTGGATCTGGCTTCGCCGACAATTGGCCTTCCTTACCAGAAAGACGGTGAGATTCTCCTGCGTCCCGATTCAACGTTCTTTCCCAGAACGAAGAACAACAGAATTATACGGCTTGCTCGGTATTATGTTCGTTACGTATTAGGTGATTGTGAGTGAGTATGACCCGGACTCTTCCGCCTTGTGCCAGTGTATGGCTATGGCCCACTGGACATGGTAAAACATGCCACACTAACGTGCGTTTTTTGCTTTAGTGTACTTTTCATTCGTTTTGAAATAGTTCTTCATGCTCCTGTTTGAAGGGAGACTAACACTGCTTCGTCAAACAAATAGTTGATTGTTATCGAATAGCCTAAGAAGTTGTTTTCTAGGATTCTTTGTTGTTATGTGGGCTGTGGGCGGAGAGGCAAACAAGGCTTGCGGCTTCTGCGAAGGCGGCTGACGTCAGGGTACTTATGAGAAGTGGGCATGGCCAACATCTGCGTGGGAGCCGCAGAACACAACAGCGGGGCACAAGCCAGACCCACGAGGGTCACCGACGGCCGCCTTGCTCGCCTGTGCCCTTTCGTAAGGGGTGCGGTGCGGCCTGGCGTACAGAGGAAGCCCACAGCTTCACTCTGACTCACCGTCTCCGTGCATGACCGCCGGTTTGCGGGAACTAACCAGAGGATACAGCTGTAATCGTTATATCGCTTGGTACTCTAGCAGTAGTACTGTATGCTACTGTAATAGCACGAGTAAAGTTAGTCGAAGTAGTTTGAAATAATGAAAACCAATGGTCTTCTTTGTCACAGTAGAGCAGCACCTGACTGAGAGTGGACAAAGGTGCCGAGGGCAACTGCGTATACAGGGTGGTCCATTGATAGTGACTGGGCCAAATATCTCACGAAATAAGCATCAAACGAGAAAATTAAAAAGAACGAAACTCGTCTAGCTTGGAGAGGGACACCAGATGGCGCTATGGTTGGCCCACTAAACGGCGCTGCCATACGTCAAACGGATACCAACTGCGTTTTTTTTTGTTTATATATATATATATATATATATATATATATATATAGCAGTCCCCATTTTCATTACGTATCCGTGTAGTACGTAAAGAAATATGAATGTTTTAGTTGGACCACTTTTTGGAGCTGTAATAGTCACAAACGTATAAGTACGTGGCATTACGTAACATTCTGCCAGTGCGGACGGTATTTGGTTCGTGATACAATACCCGTGTTAAAATGGACCGTTTACCAATTGCGGAAAAGGTCGATATCGTGTTGATGTATGGCTATTGTGATCAAAATGCCCAACGGTCGTGTGCTACGTATGCTGCTCGGTATCTTGGTCGACATCATCCAAGTGTCCGGACCGTTCGCCGGATAGTTACATTATTTAAGGAAACAGGAAGTGTTCAGCCACACGTGAAACGTCAACCACGATCTGCAACAAATGATGGTGCCCAAGTAGGTGTTTTAGCTGCTGTCGCGGCTAATCCGCACATCAGTAGCAGACAAACTGCGCGAGAATCCGCAATCTCAAAAACGTCGGTACTGAGAATACTACATCAACATGATTGCACCCGTACCATATTTGTATGCACCAGGAATTGCATGACGACGACTTTGAACGTCGCGTACAGTTCTGCCATTGTCCACAAGACAAATTACGGGACGATGACAGATTTTTTGCACGCGTTCTACTTAGTGACGAAGCGTCATTCACCAACAGCGGTAACGTAAACCGGCATAATATGCACTACTGGGCAACGGTAAATCCACGATGGCTGCGACAAGTGGAACATCAGCGACTTTGGCGGGTTAATGTATGGTGCTTCATTATGGGAGGAAGGATAATTGGCCCCCATTTTATCGATGGCAATCTAAATGGTGCAATGTATGCTGATTTCCTAAGTAATGTTCTACCTATGTTACTACAAGATGTTTCACTGCATGACAGAATGGCGATGTACTTCCAACATGATGGATGTCCGGCACATAGCTCGCGTGCGGTTGAAGCGGTATTGAATAGCATATTTCATGACAGGTGGATTGGTCGCCGAAGCACCATACTATGGCCCGCACGTTCACCGGATCTGACGTCACCGGTTTTCTTTCTGTGGGGAAAGTTGAAGGATATTTGCTATCTTGATCCACCGACAACGCCTGACAACATGCGTGAGCGCGTTGTCAATGCATGTGTGAACATTACGGAAGCCGAACTACTCGATGTTTAGAGGAATGTCGTTATACGCATTGCCAGATGCACTGAGATTGACGGACATCATTTTGAGCATTTATTGCATTAATGTGGTATTTAGAGACAATCCCGCTGTAACAGCATGCGTTCTCAGAAATGATAAGTTAACAAAGGTACATGTATCACATTGGAACAACCGAAATAAAATGTTCAAACGTACCTACGTTCTGTATTTTAATTTTAAAAAACCTACCTGTTTCACCAACTGTTCGTCTAAAATTGTAAGCCATATGTTTGTGACTATTACAGCGCCATCTATCACAAAGCTGAAAAAGTGGTCCACCTAAAACATTCATGTTTATTTACGTACTACACGAATATGTGGGGGTTCCTATTTTTAAAAAACGCAGTTGATATCGGTTTGACCTATGGCAGCGCCATCTAGCGGGCCAACGACAGTGCCATCTGGTTTTCCCCTTCATGCTAGACAAGTTTCGTTCCTTATAGTTTTTTGGATTGACGCTTACTTTGTGAGATATTTGGCCCGGTCACGATCAATGGACCACCATGTAGAGTTACGTCTATGTAACATCTAAATGTTAGGCCAATAGTCGAAGAAAGAGAGGTAAAGAAAAATATGATAGATAATGCAAACATAGTTCAGTATCCAAACTGAGCCCGGTGGCGATGTGTTTAGCACGCGGCTCTCGCATTTAGGAGGACAACGGTTCAAATTCGCGTCCGGCCATCCAGATTTTTTTCCGTGATTTCCATAAAGCGGTGCAGATAAATGCTGGGATGGTTCCTTTGAAAGGGCACTGCCAATTTTCTTCCCAATTCTTCGAACAATACGATCTGGTGCTCCGCCTCTGATGACGTCAATGTCGACGGAACTTAAACCCCAGTCTTCCTTTTTTTAGATCAGGATTCAAAATAGAAGAAAAAAGAAAAATAAATATCACCATGAAGTGTCAAATAAATGTAATGAAAGTGGACTGTTATAAATAAATAAGGAAATTAGAACCTAAACAACCAGAGGTCGCTGTTGAACATGTTGCATAAGATTTACTTGTGAAAACTGAAGCAAATGTATCTTGTACGAGATCAAAATCGAAAGTTCACGGACTGGCATTTAAAAATGATAGGGTAAAAAGCTTGGGTAAAAAAAATCCATCTACTCTTTGAACAACTTCCTCCTGCGAACACGCTATTTTTCTCCTGAGATTGCATTAAGCTTGGAGTAGCCGTAGGTAAGAAACTGGACTCGCTTGTGAGAGAAACTCGACTAAAATCCCCGTCTGGGCATCCGTATTTGAGCTTCCGTGGCTTCTGTAAAAGATCAGTGCGAATGCTGAATGTTTCCTTTGAGGGAGAGCAGGGTCGAATTTCTTCCCTGATATTTTCTGTTGCGACCTTATAGTCTATTTCTAGTGATCTCATCGCCGACGCAACGTTAAATCCTGATCTCCCTTCCTGCTCCCAGTCTATTGTGGGCTGTAGTTCGAATTCTGAATACATCTGCATGCAGCTGCCAAACTATGTTCTTTGCATTCAAAACAGATGCTGCCTACGAACTGCCTCCGATTTGGGGTACATGGAAGTTGGAGGGCTGCAAATCAGATGAACTGTGTGGTTAAGACACATCAGTCCTTAACTCGTAGCTTCGTGAGAAAACTGCAGTACTCCAGTGCCATACTATGTCACTCCCATGGCGGGTGGTCCTCCGACTTAGCCATCCAGTTGTAATGAGACCTGCAACTTCAAATGAAGCCATGAAATACGTCATTTCCACATATGCTCGTCATCCCCAGAGGTAGAAACAGCTACAAGTGAGGAAAGAAATCTTAATATCGATTGAGAATTAATGCCTAAACCTTTCATTTTGTAATTTTCATAATTTTTATTACTTTCATGTCACTATTAATCGCTTCTGGCCTTTCTTTTCTCTCGCTGAATGTGCCTTTATAGGCGTGATTTATCGGTCCTTGATTTTTCAGTACCACTTTATATGCTTCGTCAGCTGCCTATGACGCCCAAATGACAGATCGCTTGCGTTGCCTAACTTAAATCCTCTTTCCCTTAAGAAGCCCTGCAACAGGGTGTTTCTCAATGTTTCGACGATTTCAGATTTTAGCAACGCGCATTGACGACAAGATACAGGGGCAGTGGTGCCGTCTATTAGAAGTGTGGAGTGCCAAGTTTCATTCTCTGTCAAGGTCAGTAATCATATTGTACAGCTCAAAGATACGTCGTGCGTTTTGCTGTGGAATGCTAATTTCGTTACTGTGAATCTGTCTTACGTGAGCAACGTGAAATTTGTACGAATTTCAAGATTCAGCAGCATAATCCAGTTCCTCCTTGTGTGTGAGACACTTCTATGCAACGGCCAGCGCATCGAATCGGAAAACCAGCTCTCGGAAAACTGTCTGAACTCGCGAGAACATGGAACGCGTACGTAGCAGTTTACAGGCGAACCCTCATCGTTAGTTACGAAACGTGCCCAATGTTTGCAACAGTTAAAAGATCGAATTCACGATGAAATTTCCAGAATTCCACCAGCAACAACGAAAAATTGGTTCAAAAACATTGTGAAACGATTCGAGTATTGTGTAGCCACGAATGTTCGCCATTTGTCCGATGTAGTGTTTTGTAAGTAAATTTAAATAAACGCTGTACCTTGTGCAAAATGTTCAACTTTGTTTCACGGTTACTCTGTGTGTTATTCAAATTTGAAGTCGTCAAAACATTGTGAATCACCATGTAGTTACTTTTGTTGATTATTTGCTAAGCTTGGTTGGCATTTTATCTCTCCGCCATGAGACGACTCAGTGCTGTTAACGCACAGAACAAGGGTTAATGTGATACATTTATCAACATAACTTGCACATCTGACCAGTTGGACAAATTTTGTCCTTGCCCTCATAGTACAGATAGCATTTAGAGCCTTAAGATTCAGTTATCTATACTTCATTAATTCTCAAGAGGTAGTCACCGGGCTCCAGTTAATGAACAGAACAAGTTTCCTTCTCTATTTTATTTAGCTTAGTAACATTTCTTTTGTCATTTCCCACAGCCTTGATTTTTATGCGTATATTTCAGTGCTTGGTAGGAGATTCTCAAATGCCAGTTTAAAAGTTTCGTAACAGCGTAAGTTCCACTGTAGGATGATATATTCAAAATCTTGATAATTTTCGCTGCGTGCTTGACATTAATCATCTAGCAGTTAGGTTTGAAGGAATTCTTTGTTTCCAAATACTTCATGGTAACACAGTAGGGTCTCTGCAACGGATAACGAACATCTTTAATTTCTGGAAAAAAAGGACAGGTAGTAGACTTCTGCGCTATTTTGCAATATTTAAAATAATGGAATAGTTCCACCCATTGAGGTTTTGTTTGGTATCGCTGAGTCTTTGAATAAGTGGTCAAATTGTTCAAATGGCTCTAAGCACTATAGGACTTAACATCTGAGGTCATCAGTCCCCTAGACTTAGAACTACTTAAACCTTACTATTGTAAGGACATCACACACATCTATGCTCGAGACAAGATTCGAACTTGCGACAGTAGCAGCAGCACGATTCCGGACTGAAGTGCCTTGGACCACTCGGCCACAGCGGCCGGCGAATAGGTGTTACTGATCCTATACGATTAGAGGCATTCCCATTCCTACGATCGTTGCAGAGGCCTATTATAACACGGTTATGTACACGAAAACGTATTCCATATGTAATGTACGCTACTTATTATTTCCTGTACATCATCCTTGAAAATATTGCATAAGTAATTAGCAGTATGACCACTTCCACTTTAGTATTTACGTATTTGTTAACTGCCATCATAATATATTACTGCTAGAGGTAAACAGCATTTACAATATGTCGACGATATATATTCTGGCGTTGCTCAAAATATTTATCTTTTGTATTTTTCATCTCTTCGGACACTGTTGGTCGTTAAAATTGCAGAACAAGAATGGACAGCTAATAACGAAATTTTGCTTGTTATGCATATACAGTATAACAGGCCCACTAATAATGGAATTAACTGGTGATTTTGAATATATAGGATGTGAAATTTACTATACGATGCTGCCACCTCTGGTGGCAACATAGGCTTTAAAACCGGCTGGACATCGAGTCGAACTGAGCTTGGATGACATGTCATTAATTGCTGTTTCAGTGATATGTCAGTGTTCATCAATCTCTGTGTCAAGAGAGTGACGTCGTGTTATTCTCTCGGCAGCCCATGGTCAATAGTTTTCACTGACTGAGAGATCTGGAGAAAATGTTGGACAGGGCTATAGTCGAACTACTTTGTATCGAGGCAGGTCAGGACAACAAGGAAAACAAGCGGTCTTCCATTATATTTTTAAAAGATGACATCACAGACATCTAGACGATAAAGTACAGCCAGTGGCCTTAACGCGTCAGAAATACAGCGGCTGCAGTCCAATGGCACTCCTGCCAACATGCCATGCGCTGGAAAAATAGTCTGGTAACGTTCTGCTCGCAGACTCCAGTAATGGATATGTGCTTCTTAATGAAAACGTGAACTCGTCTCAAAATATGACGTGGTGCCACTCTTCTGACCTGTGTGGTCTTTCGGCGTACTCCTGTAGGAGCGTCTCTTTCTACTGCCTCGCCAAGGGCAGCCAAAATATTGGCCCCGTGCTAGCATTGTTCGTCCAATTTTTCGTGTGGACGCTGTAAATTAGCCAGTTTCCTGAATCAAGGTAGCTGACGTGGCTGAGTCAACAGTGTGTTCGTCCTCACGGACTGTTGGCATACTGAAAAGAAATATTTTCAGTTCTCGTCCTGTCGGACCTGTACTACCACGTAAGATTGTGCATGTATGACGACTGTAAACAGGTCAGAGGTAAACAGGTCAGAGGCAAACAGGCCCTATTTTGTGTCGAAGAGGCGTCGTCTCCGTAAGATAATTTTTATGCCGTTGGCAAAACCTGTATTTTTAAAAAGTCACTTTCATCTTACCATATGAAATTTCTCCTTTATTACCATTACTGACTTGTGTTGTGTCACCACACTGCTGTAAACCTTCACAAGGCAAAAATTGCGACTATCAGCATTGTTACGTATTTTAGCGTTATACATGCATTTGACCCATTCTTGCCTGGGTGTAATTTTATGCGTTTGACTTTATGTCAACCACGACTGAATTTTCTCTATGAAAAGAATCGATACTATATTCGCATTGCAGTCGTTGTTTCTAGCCAAAGACGGCAGTAATATTGCGGAATGGTAATGCGCAGCCTCAACAGGACACCATCTTGCAGCTGTCGAGTTCCTACACACTCTGATAATAGTTATCCTCATTACACGGGACGTACAGTCTGTTAACTAACAGCTTGGTCGGCATTACACACATATGGTAAAACATATTGGCTTTGTTTTTTCACAACTTTAACAAAGACAACCTTTTTCCTTCATGCAATGTCCATAGAGCATTCCATTTAAATTGAATTCTTGACTAAGATGCACAAGAAGTGACACGAGTGCAGCTTACGTGTGGCGATTATCGAAGATAGTTGATGCAGACTGCCATACTTTATTTCATCGACAAAAATGAAGACTCGATACTGCAGGACAGTGAGCCGTAACACCACAGAAGGCTTTGCAGCGAATGGAAAAAGGAGGAAAGTATGCAGGTACTGCATTGGCCGTTACAGTTTTCTGACTTTTATCCTATAAAAATGTACTGTTTTGCATTAAAAATAGTTACCAGGAAAAAAGATCTTCGCGTTGGAGCAGCTTTCAACGCTAATTCGACGCATTTGGATGTCTCTTTCACGTGAATATGCGGAAAACCTGGTTTCAAGCATACCTCGGCCATACCAAGCAATTATCGAAGCTGCAGGTGACTGGATGAATTATTAATTGTAACTGAATTCTTCTTTCGTTCATAGCGATGTATGTTTATGTGTTAGTTCCCTGTCAAATACATCTTTCTACTGATTAATCGACCACGAACTCACTCCACAGACTGTAACACGATCTTCTCACAAGCAATGAACATTAGAACTCGATTTCTGAACTGCGCACTCTTCGCTTATACACAAAATTTAGATGGTGACCCTTTGAGAACTTCGTGTGATTGCGTTGAAATATCAATAGTGACAATTTTACGATTTCGTATGCTACCTTCATCCACCTGCAATTTCTATTACCAGCCGTTTGCTATTAACCCCATCAATAACAATGGATCTTCCATCCATCTAGTACCAGGGGTATGGGGGTTCTTTATGTCCATCACAAAAATTAAAAAAAGGTCGTTGATTGTTGTTAACTCATATTAATTAATAACATACTTTTTCAAAAAATGGTTCAAATGGCCCTGAGAACTATGGGACTTAACTGCTGAGGTCATCAGTCTCCTAGAACTTAGAACTACTTAAACCTAACTAACCTGAGGACATCACACACATCCATGCCTATGGCAAGATTCGAACCTGCGACCGTAGCGGTCACGCGGCTCCAGACTGTAGCGCCTAGAACCGCTCGGCCACTCCTGCCGGCTACCCCATCCGGCCAACATACTTTTTAAATAGGTGTAGATGTACAGGCAGGGTACAGAGCCTGAAAATATCCATTTACACAGTCTTAGCAATAGCAGCAATAGCAAAGCATTTTTCGTAATTTCTACACGCTGGGGAGTAGTAGTTTATTACCATGGATATCGTTAATAGACGTAGACTTTTACTCGCAACATACTCTTTGAAGATATACAGATGTGTAAGAAGGTTTCTGAATCAGAAAATATGAATAGGCTATTGTGCAGTGGAAAGTGACATATAGCGCTAACACTAGAAGTTTTGGGTTAAGCTTCACTGAAAAGATTAAAACAGTTACGGAATCTGGTGTAAGAAATCATTAAAAAAAGTAAATACATTTTCAAAATTTTAAAATGCATAGTGCTTGACTAGATCAAAATATTTTGAAGAAGTGGTAATAAAGTACCCTCCCCTCCGCTCACACCGCTTGGTATTACGAGGGTAATACGTGTTAAGAATTTTCCTTTGTCATTGAACTGGGAAGTAATATTCGAACTGCTAAAGTGGCTGAGAATACAGCGTCATAGCAAGGAAAGCTTGAATCTCAATGGGGAGCGCTGTTTTGTCTCCGATGTATGTGAATTTACCACGAGGACAAGGAAAGACAATCCATATGAACTGCAGTATAAGCCTCTACTGGTTATGATTTAAATAACTGAGGGGATGCTTTTCTTTGTAGACTCTTTGAACCAGCAATCTTACCTCATCATATTATGTGGCTGATCGATCGCGCAGCTCCAGAGGTTCAATGCCGATGTGAAATATCGTTGGTTCCAACAAGATAGCACACAACCCCGTACGTCATTACTGACGTTTCTTTAGACAGACACTGAATCAAACGTTCCATACAAAGTACGTAGTGGTAATACTAGGATGCAATAAAAAATGGGATCAACGTGTAATTCCAGCGTTTGGGAAAATCTATTGAATTTGCATTCCTTATCAAATAGACATGATAGCAGACGCGGGAAATGCCCAAACACACGCTGATGTAATAACAGATCAATGAAGGACGTACCAGAGTGTAACAGACACTCTCGGGGAAGGTAATGGCATTCTGTGTCAGAAAAGTGACGTTGTTCCCGGAAGATTCTATTGGATAACTGTAGAGAATCGCTGTTAGAGGAAGATTCGGTGACGATTATGCTATTACTATCGTATGTATCATGTACATATCATGAGAATATGGTAAAAGAGTTTAAAGACATATATACAGATATTTTTGTCTCCCTCAGTACTCAAATGGGCGGGAAATTGCTAATATTGGTACGAGAAACCCACTGCCACGCACTATACTATGGGTTGCGGAATATTTAACTACGAAGATGTGGAATTTATAATGTATTATTGACTATATATTTACTGGTATTCTAGGTTTATACTTCAGAATGTTTTAATACCATGGAAAAATGCCTGTAAAGTGACCAACGATAATATTATGGCAGCTTCAGTAAATAACGGCTCTACAGCATTTTCACATAATATTTTCTTCTCGACGATTATCAAATACGGCTGAATACTGTTGAAGGCTACGAAGATGGACGCCTTCGACTCTTATGCGGAGGGCAAAGAGACAGACGATCGTGCATAATAAAGCCTGTCATTGTCAGTTTCCTTCTTTCCGCTGTTTTTTTTTTCCTTCTCTTATGCTGTGTATTCCAAATTTTTGTATTTGTTATTTGTTTCTTTACTTATTTTCAGATACAGCCTGCTGTTAAGTTCTTGTAGCAGATATACTTCAAGATCCGTATTGTAAGGTTATTGTCATGGATGCAGCATATGATGTGTAGATTTGTTCTTTCACCTATCGTATAAACAAGAATGATCTGTTCGTGAACTAGAAGTATCGGTAGTAGTTTTCAGACCTCATTATTGACAAAGCGTATAAAGTGGTAACTGTTGCTCAGTATGTGAAGGTCACCTTCTCTTTGGCTCGTTAGCTTCACCACACGGTCCATTGTCTCGGCCAGTATGCCGTGCGGGCTTTGATCAGGCACAGTCGGTCGCGTGACGCGCGCGACCGCCGCCATTGGTCTTGTTGTCGCGGCTCGAGCACAAAGGCGTGCGGCGCGGCCCGCCGCAGACGTCGGCTGTTATCGCAGGTGGCAGGGGCTGCGCGGCAGACCCGCGACACACGGCTACCTGCAGCTATAAATGGCGTGCTGGGCGCTGCAGAGTGCCGTGTGCATCCGTCATGGCGTCGCTGCGTTCGATCCTCCTGCTGCTGCTGAGCGCAGCCGTCACCTGTCTCGGTAAGTGGGGAAGGTACACAGTCAACTGTGAAGTGTGGTAAAAACACGAACCTCTGTAGACTCACCTTAAGGGGACCACACCGTGGTTCAGGTCGAAAAAAATCGATTTTCGGTTTTCATCATATTTCGATTAAGGTTTTATTTGAGTACTCTGAAAAAGATTTTGCTGAAACAATTTTTTTCGAGCATTTAAATAGCATTTTCCTACCACGTGTGTTTATGTGCCACGCCCACTTTTCTGTCACCCACTTTGCTGCATATATTTTTGATCTTGCAATGTAGGGGTACATTGCACGTTAGGGATTATTTTTTTTTACTCCTGAGTCTGTTGGCTATCCTTGGAATTTAATGGTCGGTATTATTTTGTTTCTGCTGTTTGTAAACAACACGCTTTCAAATACGCGGTTAGTTTTGTTCAAGTGTGACTGCGAGTAGTTGTTATACTTACGTTTATAGCGCTTGTTTACAAATGTACTCACCTCTTTCACAGCCATTTACAGAGAAGCTCCTGAAAGTTAAGGCTATATCTAACGTCCTCTACTGATGATAAGCCATGTCATGGATTGTGTAGATCAGGAGTAAAATTCGTGGTGCAAATACAATAGGGCTCAGACAACTGGAGAATCTTATTCTCACCAGCATTCTCTTCCTGCTCCTGTTATTACAGCAATTAAACCTATTTTCCGAGACCTGGCTCATCCTGACCTTCTAAGGAAATGTCTGCATGGGCAGACACAGCACCCAAATGAATGTTTCTACAGCATAATTTGGAACTGCCTTCCTAAAACTGTATTTGTAGGCATGCATACAATGAAACTAGGAGTTCATGATGCTGTTATTACATTCAGTTGTGGTAATATGGGAAAGTGTTGGGTACTTAAAATGCTGGGAATTAATCCTGGTAAAAATATGATCACTGAGCTGCAACTTTGCGATAAAATGAGGATATCCGATGCAAAAAGATCTGCAACTAATTTGGAAAAGAAAGCAAGACAAACATTCAGAAAGGTGAAAAAGAATCTGGAAGACCTGCTAGAGGCCAAATAATGGCCATCATCTGCAGCAGGACAGTTTTAGTTACCTGTAAGTAACAAATTTCAAAAGTTTCTTCGTTATAGTCAATTTCCCGCAAACTAAAATTTTCAGTATGTATGCCCCATTATATCAGAAACTATCATAGATAAATGAATGAAATTTTCAGAGATTCTGCATAACATAAAACGCCACCTCCGGTACCACATTCATTAATATTACTCCATTAGATAGTTCACAAAAAATATTTTCTACAGAAAAAATTTAATGTTCTTTGTTAATAAATTTGAAAAAGTATTTCTTGAAAACTATAAAATGGATGAAATAGAGTTTAGTACAGTTGACTCTATTAGCATCATGTAACATACAGTAAAAATATTAGAGTCCTGCATCAAATAGTTTTTACAGAAATGGGTCAAATACTTGCCTAAATTAACTTGGGGTAGATAGGCAGGGTGTGGTCCCGTTAAAATCTCTCTAAGTTACTACTCCAGCGATTAATCTTCAGAGAAGGTTCTTCGCTAACACATATTGAAGACGTTTCTAGACTTCCAGAAGCATGGAATCTCTGCTCTACATCTAAATCTGTACTCTGCAGAGGCTGAGGATGTTTCACCTTGTACCACTTACGCCATTTACGTGTGGATGGTGGAAAGGTGAAGTCCAGCTGCTAGACGGATCAATCGGCCCCGACCGACCGTCGTGTCATCATTTGATAACGGCGTCATTGGTATGGGCATGTGGTCACCACAACGCTCTCCCGGTCTTTGTCTTGTTTTTTGACTTTGGAGCCGCCACTAATCGGATGAGTAACTCGTTAGTTGGCCTCACGGGGTTGAGTGCACCCGCTATCAGCCATCCCAACAAGGACAAATTCCCCGGGATACCGAGAATTGAACCCGGATCCCCCACATGGCACTCACCTGTACTGCCCACTTTTTTCTTTTTTTCGAGAAAATCTCCGACCCAGCAAAAATAAAAAACATCTGCCTCAACCAAGGATCGAACCCTCGGCCTCCCGCATGCCAACCCAAAACACTGTCCACCGCCTTTTCTTTTTTCCCTCCGAAGCACTTACTTAAGGCAATGAATGAAAAATAAAACAAAAGAAGTCATTTCAACAAAAACAAAAGGGTTAAATCAGAAAAAAGTATATGAAGGAAAATTCCTTTAATTTTAAAGTGCGGAGTCCTTTCTTCTCCCGTCATTTCTACATCGTGTAGCATTTAAATCCAAACAAGAATGTCCACAAAGAAGAGGGGTGAGATTGCAATTCATCCGACTCCCTGTCGATGAAAAACAAGATACAGCATATTAGAAAAAAGCTCTCGTTAACGTGGCATCCTGAGCCACGTCCAATGGGCTGTGTCCATATATTGGGAAAAGGCCTCTGATCTGCGTCATATCCACTCCCCATCACGTACTAGACATAATGTCCAACAAGCCACATGATGGCGTTGTTCTTCGATCGGGGATAGATGGTTGAATTGGGACGCACGAGAATCTCCCCCCAAGATAGCCGCCTCCGACGTCCTGAGAAGGGAAGCCACTTGTTGGCGAAGCCATTTCCAATGACCATAACCGCAGAAGATCAACCGATGATATACTATATCAGTTTCATGGCAACGACTGCAGTGATTCGTTAGACAGAGGCCAATACGAAAAAGTCGCACGTTGGTAGGTACAATATCTTGAACAACTTGGTACCACAAGGACGCCACTTCCATCGGGAAAATCGGGAGGCTAACGTTAGACCAAACAATCATCCAATTCGTTTCTGGCAACAGGGCTGCCACAGAGGGAATGCAGTGAGGAATTGGCCAGCGGCATAACAGCATTTTTAGGGGGAGATTCGCTTGGGAATTCAAGAAAAAATTCCTAAACGTGCCTCAGTTTATAACTAATCCTACCAATATCTACTGGAGGTGTTAAACTCGCCTATCGGATACAGTCATGAATGCGAGCTGTAAGTGACTGGGGGGCACACGGACATGTTGAAACGGTGCGATGGATGAATAAGGCAGAAGCCTGAACTCGAATGTCAGGGAGGCCCAAATCTCCCAGCAGACGGAGGCACTCCATTACCTCGTAACGTACGCGAAATATGGAGTTGCGCCAGATAAACCTGCCAGTTAAACTTTGCAACTTGTGGTACATAATTGCGGGAAGTTGAAAGATTTGTGCAACAATATAAGCTTTACTTAACACATACGTTTCCATGGCCTGGACCTTACGAAGAAGTGAGAGAGAGCGACGCTCGTATTCAATGATTGCTCCCTGAATCTTATCCGTGACTGACTTCCACTTTATCGTAGCCATCTTTAGCGGATCACTGTCAACTATAACTCGTAACTATCGATAACGGGTGACCTTCAAAGCCCATGGAATTTCAACAGCGTCAAATCCTGCAGACTAAGCGACATTTCTGGTCATAACCCGCGCTCCCGTAAGACGACAAAAAGCCTCCAAAACTTCCGTCAGCATTGGTATATCATCAGGGGTACGGAGAATAACCATAAAGTCATTGAGCATATGCACGAATGGTAAACCTTTCTTCCAACAGCGACCAGCCACACAAACGAGCAGCTATAGGTCGCAATAAGGGTTCCGAAAAAAGCACGTAGAGTGGCATAGATAATGGACTCCCTTGAAGGATGCCCTGACACGCAGCGATGGGAGAAAGTAAGAGGGCCATTGACGTCAATTGACGCCCGAATACCAGTAATAAGAGAGCTAAACAACCGTCATGCAGCATCGTTGAAACCAACAGTCGAACTCATGGTAAAAATCAATGAAAAGCAAAGCGCTTGGCACGGGAATGGTGGAAGCAATCGAAATTAGATCATGACATCCAGCAACTGGAGTCAGGAGAGTACGACCCAGAAGACAACTTTGATTGTTCAAACGTTCAAATGTATGTGAAATCTTATGAGACTTAACTGCTAAGGTCATCGGTCCCTAAGCTTACACACTACTTAACCTAATTTATCCTAAGGACAAACACACACACCCATGTCCGAGGGAGGACTCGAACCTCCGCCGGGACCAGCCGCACAGTCCATGACTGCAGCGCCAACTTTGATAGCTCGCGATGATGATAGCCAACGACACCGATAATATGCTATTTACCGCTCGCGCCACTATTTTATAATCATAGCTGAAGAGGGTTATCGGGCAGACCTGATCCACATGCAAAAATCCTGGCATCTTGGGGATCAGGACAACTTTAGCAACCTTAAAGCTGGGTGGCATAAGGCCTCCGTGGAATACTTCATTCATCATAGAAGTTATCGTATCTCCTATCAAACTCGAATATAAAATTCTTTGGGAAGGCCATCGAAGGCAGGCGATTTGTGGGAGGGAATACGAGCCACAATATCAAGCACATCATCGTGATGGAATACAGAGAAAAACTCTTTCTGGAGAGATGGCCTAACAATACTATCAAGGAGGGAGGTAAAATCAACAGACAGTAGACCGTCTGGATCCACTTCAGTATGAAGTTCGGAAAATTACTGTTAAAATTCACGCATGATATCAGATTGGGAGGACCACTCACGTCCATCTACAGAACGAATGGTAGTGAGACACGTCCTTTGAGATCGTTTGTGAAGAGGAAGAAGATGACGGAGAGAAAATGGTTCCAATGGCTCTGAACACTATGGGACAACATCTGAAGTCATCAGTCGCCTAGAACTTAGAACTACTTAAACCTATCTAACCTAAGGACATCACATGCATCCATGCCCGAGGCAGGATTCGAACCTGCGACCGTAGCGGTCGCGCGGTTCCAGATTGAAGCGCCTAGAACCACTCGGCCACACCGGCCGGCCGATGTCGAAGAGAGTCCAAGACATCCTGCACGATTGAACGCGGCCGGGAACGCAAGCGGACACCATCCATTTGCCTACGTTTGAGTTGCAGAAGTTTTGCCTTTACACGGTGGACGTCTACGACTCTCAAGGGGGCATCACGAGCATTATCATAAAGATCGCGAAGGACAGCATAATAAAATTCCCTAGTTCGCCTTATTTCAGCCGCTTTTTCAGCGCTAAAATGCTTGAGTGTATTTCGAATCCGAGGTTTAGCAGAGGTAACCCACCATTCTAGAATTGAGGGATAACGCGCCTGGGACTGAATTGTCCGCCGCCATACGTCTGCGATGATGCCTTCCAGAGAGGGTTCCGTGAGATGTAGGGTGTTTAGCTTCCATAAGGGGCGCGAAAGATGGACCAACTGCGGGACGTGGTTAAGAGTAAAAAAAAAAAAAAATGTTTCAAATGGCTCTGAGCACTATGGGATTTAACATCTATGGTCATCAGTCCCCTAGAACCTAAAACTACTTAAACCTAACTAACCTAAGGACATCACACACATCCATGCCCGAGGCAGGATTCGAACCTGCGACCGTAGCAGTCGCGCGGCTCCAGACTGAGCGCCTAGAACCACTAGACCACCGCGGCCGGCGGTTAAAAGTCATTGAAAAAGCACAGTGATCAGTGAAAATGGCAGGAATTACATCAATCGGTAGAAGCTGATTACAGATGCGGCCAGATAAATAACAGCGGTCCAATCGGCTACTTTAGGCAGCTATAGAAAACGTAAACCGCACCAATGCAGGATATCTGCAAACCCAAGCATCTTGGAGATGCAAAGACGTCACAATATCAGTAAGTTCACGACAATATGTATAATTGTGGGTCTGATCTACAAGACGTAAGACTTAGTTAAAATCGCCCCCAACAAAACCTTGCGCGGGTTCCGTCGGAGTAAATAAACAACTTCTTCCTTATAAAACCACTCGCGGTCAGAGAACGACTGGATCCAGACGGAGAGTAAAGAAAAATTAAGGTGAGGTCATAAAAGCTACAGCCTATGCCGCGACCATCATCTAGCGTTTCGAAGTCCGTCAGCGGGAATCCATCTCGATAAAGCAAAGCCATACCGGTAGAATTTTCAGGCGCGACATTGAAAAACATAGAGTATCCAGGAAGACAAAACGCATCAAATAAAACCTCCTGTAAACACGCGATATCAGCTTGGGAATCGTAAATAAACTGGCGTAAAACAGCAAGCCGTAATTGTGTAAGTAGGCTGTTTATGTTTTCTTATTGGTAACGCCACGTAGCGCTCTGTATGAAAATCACTGGCTGTGCTGTGTGCAGTCTGTGGCTACTTTGCATTGTTGTCTGCCATTGTAGTGTTGGGCAGCTAGATGTGAACAGCGCGTAGCGTTGCGCAGTTGGAGGTGAGCCGCCAGCAGCGGTGGATGTGGGGAGAGAAATGGCTGAGTTTTGAAATTTGTAAGACTGGATGTCATGAACTGCTACATATATTATGACCTTTGAACACTATTAAGGTAAATACATTGTTTCTTCTCTATCAAAATCTTTTATTTGCTAACTATGCCTATCAGTAGTTAGTGCCTTCCGTAGTTTGAATCTTTTATTTAGCTGACAGTAGTGGCGCTCGCTGTATTGCAGCAGCCTGAGTAACGACGATTTTTGTGAGGTAAGTGATTTGTGAAAGGTATAGGTTAATGTTAGTCAAGGCCATTCTTTTGTAGGGATTTCTGAAAGATTGCGTTGCGCTAAAAAAATATTGTGTGTCAGTTTAAGCACAGTCATGTATAAATTTTTCAGAAGGGGACGTTTCAATTGGTAACAAATCCTATTAACATTGAGGGTTAGAAATGTATATGCCTGCATCCGTCAGCACTTGTAAGGTCAATGAAACAATACTAATGAAAATGCACTCATCACGCCCTTCTCTCCCCAACGTCCGGAGGCGGTGGAAAGAAGGTATAATTCTAATCCTCCCCGCCGCAAGCTGATGAATCCACGTATTTCTTTTTACGACGCGCTGCTGCACGTGCAGGTTGAAAACGCTGTTTCGCACCACTCCCTGAAAATACATGTAAAAGGGTTGGGGGCACGTCAAGCTCTTATTTGATAAAGGAGCCATCTTCACTGCACTCATCGAAAATCAGTTAGCACAACTCAGAACGACTTACAGCAACATCAGGTACAGAAGAGACAGGTAATGCAGTGCCGGTGTTGGATTGCATCACCTGGTCATCAGGATGAGAATCCTGTTATCCCACCGTCTCAGTGTGGAGGAGGGGTGGTATTTCATTGGAACACTGTAAGGAGTGGACAGCTGGCAACGTCTCTGCGATAACATCTGAACTCACGGGAAACGTCGCGTCTACAGGTGAAGTGGGGAACGCAGATGCAGCACAAATTTCAACATCAACAGAAGCAGCTACATCATCTCTGGTAAAACTGGAATCACAATTAACGTCAGAAGACAACTCATTGGCGCCAGAATGTGCATCCTCTGTTAACGCCGTATCAGAAGAACGAGACTGGAGAGGGGCGTTCTCGAAATCTGTACCGTCCTCAGTCCGCCAGCGTTTGACTTGTGCCGTCGTCTCGTCATGGACAGAAGCCGCACCGGAGCGCGCCGGTAACGGTGGAAATTTGCGAAGAGTAGGGGGTAATGTTGCCCCACCATCGCTCTAAGCTGGAGATTAACTCTCAGTAGACTGCGAAGACATTATGTCTTCCTATATTAAAGGAAGACTTTTTGATAAGACGGCGTCAGAACAGTAGTACGGCGCGGACAATCGGATCTGAGATGACCGATTTCGTTACAGAGAAAACAGATTCCTTCTTGCGCTGCATACGTAACATGGATCCGGTAACCACAAACAGTTACGTGGAAAGGAATATTCTTTTTAACGCACATGTCCACAGTGCGGATACCATTACAACACTGGAAGCGACGTTATGCTGACCATCGTTCTCATCGGATATGTCGTATTACTCCAAACGGAAGTAATGCTGTTTTAAGAAATGAATCGAGCACTTCCAGAGGAAGGTTATAAATTCTAACCGGAGTACACTCGAGTGCCGCATTTTCAAGAAGAAATTGACTAGCGGAACCATCTCGATCTGTAAACAACGCTTTGGAACCAACCCGAGAGAGAAGCCGTTCTACTTGAACAGGATCATAAAACTTTACAAAGAGCGCAGACAAATCAGAACCAAAGTAAGCAGTATCTAACTGATCAAGTGTATCACGAATAACATCAGCCAACCAATTGTGAATTTCTAAAGAGCCGGGCTGAACACGACGCGTACTCTTGTCAAAATTAAAACGAACAGTAGCTCGACGAGGAATAGGAGACTCGACAGACACCACGGCGCGGGCAGCAAACAGCGCCGTCTAGAGAAAAACGACAACAAACTCCGCTACGGAACTACGATGTGACTCCGGCCGATACACCAACAAGACTGAGTAGCTTCGACACAAGCGGCGCTGCGGCACGGGCGGAAGTTAACTACAACCTACTCGCTGGACACACAAGGCGACAATATCCCACTCAGCTACGGAGTGTATATCGAAGCTTGAAAAGATTAATGAGTTAAACGCTTCTTTTCGTGCAGTAGTTTATCTTGTCTTCGCGATCCGTATGGGAGCAATTATTACGGGTTGTAGTATAATCCTACATATCTCACTTAAAGCTGATTCTTGAAACTTTGTAAGTAGGTGTCAGGGAATATGTTGGGCCTGTCTTCGAGACTGTGCTAGTTTATGTTTTTAGGCACATCCATGAAGCTCTGCTGTTGGTCGAGCAAACACGTGACCAGAAGTTTTTTGTTCTCTGTAGGTCCATTATGACCAGCGGACATCGGCTGGTACGTACTTTCCAACTGAATAAACTTTACCAACAGCCGTACACTCTAAGATGTTTTATTTCATTTCGAACGCAGCCAGTTTCGGCAATTCATTTTGCCATCTTCAGGTCCCATACGCTTTTTTCCGAATCAACGAGCTTATCGTATAGCGCCATAAAACTGGATATCGTGAATCCCAATCGTTGTGCAGCTGACTCATACGAAAGCGTGACAGCAAGTTTACTGAGCTGAAAAAATATTTTTTGTTTCCCTTATATGAGGGCTTGCTGAACAGTAACGCGTCCGAATTTGTTATGTAAGATCTCTTAAAATTTTTTAAGTTAAACAAACCTTATTAACATTCTGCATCTTTATTCTTCACGTAGACATATTTTCAGTCCTTTGCTGCTACAGGTCTTAGAACTGTAGTGTGAACACGGTGATGTGTAATGTAACACTGTCGGTGTGTGAGAAACAGCGTGCTGTAATCGAGTTTCGAATTTGAAGCGTTCATCAACACGTGGAACAGCCTCTCCTTCAACATAACAATGCCAGAACACATACGAGCGCCGCGACACCTGAAACAATCCGACGTTTTGAATTCGGTGCCATCGATCATCCTCCATACAGACTTTGTGCGATAAGCTTTTCATTTGATTCTAAAACTTAAAGAACATCTTCGAGGACTTTGACGGTGATGAAGCTGTGCAGGCAGAGGTGAGGTTCTTGCTCCTTCAAAGAAGTCAGACATTTTACAAAGACGGCATCAATAAACTTTTCTCTTGTTGGGAGAAATTTATTCGTTACCATGGTGACTATGACGATAAATAAATATGTACAGATGGAGAATAAGGATGTAGAATGTTAATAACGTTTGTTTTATTCCAAAAGCTTCAAAAGTTTTCACATAAAAACTATCTGCCATTTTAGGAGACTAAGTACATTTTTCGTGAAACGTACAATTTCACATTCCTGAAGACTATCTCTGTAGCCGAAAGTTTTGCGTCGCTGCCTTCAGGTTTGATGGTGCTGGCTTCGATTCCAATATCGCTTCCGAATTTTCCTGAGGAAGGGAGATCTGGGACAGAGTCCGCTCGCCCTCGCGAGGCCAAATAAGGAGCTGCAGGAATAAAGAAATTAGGATTCAGCCACCGGCAGTAACGGCTGGAGAGATGTGCGACGTACAGGTCAAATGTCCCACAATCATAGACGGCTGCTCGTACTCTCTTGTAGGCAACAGTAGGTCAGTCGTAACAGTCCTGTTGCCTCATCCTTGAGCTGCGTTATTCATTTCTGATCATTTAAAGCAAGTTGCCAATCGTTCCACCATTTCGTTACAGACATCATTTTTCATCTCATTTACTGCAAATTTCAAGACCTTTCACGTAGCACTTTAAAACAGAATGTACATTTTATAATGTTTAACCTGTAATAACATTAACAGTTCCATATTACGATGAAATATTTCCTTTCAGCAAAAAAGTAATAATAATGTATGGAAAAGAAAATAAAGAAAACAAAATAGAAAGTGCAAATTAGTTGACACAAACTAAAGGTATTAAGTGAAATAGTTAGTAATTATGGAAAAGAGGAAGATAGATAATGATAACTACTCGTCACTATCAATGATTTGATGGGAACGTATCGGATTTACATCAAGACTTATCCTTTCGATTTGACATTACGAGTTTTGTACGTAATTTGACTGTATTTCCTAAATTAATTCTATTTATAAGTGTTTCTTAAGCAGCAATAGTCAGTACTGCTTACATACCAGTACGAAGTACAGTTTAAAGACGTTTATTATCGTAGTTATTGCTCTCAATACTCGATGGTGCTTTTTAGGAAGAGAGATCTCTAAATGGTGTTATGCATCTATGGCCAGTATTTTCTTTATTTGTAAGCTTTTATGTAGCTGTGTTTGTACGTATTTCTATCTCTAATATTATTCTATAAGTGGCAGTCAAATGAATACGAGACAGATGAAAAAAGTAATTAAATTGTTTGTTATTTCAAAAGTAATCGCCGTAGCCTTTAATAGCCTACATTTGTCTCACTATGATACAATAAGATCAATGTGTTCATGGAAAACTGTTTGCGGTTGCCTAAGGAACCATGATTATACCCACGACTGCATCTCTTCGTCCGAAGCAAATCAAAGGCGACGAATATCTTTTTTCAGAGATCAAAAAATACGGAAATCGCTTGCGTAAAGATCAGAACTGAGAGGAGAATATGTACGGGCTTCCCAGAAAAACATCTGTAACGTTCTCGAAACAGTCTTTGCAACATGTGAGTGGTCTTCCAGAGAGATAGCTCTAAAGAAGCCTGCTAACCGTAGGAGAACACACTTCTGCCTTCGCCGCACAGCTCTTATTGTCGTCAGGCGCAGTGTATGCACTCATGCGCTTGACGCAAAGCGTAAAGCGGATTCAAAGATCGCACTTTGGTATGTTCTCATGTGTGTTAGTGGAAATCTGTAATCAATGGTGTTTATTTTTGTTAGCTTTTGTAGCAGTTCTTCGGCCTTGTCTCTTCTGTACATGGATCTTGAAGGAGAGTAGTTATTTATAATTCCCAGGTATCTTGTCGTGTGTTCTCGGGCTATGTTTCTCTTTTCAATTTTCACCGATATGTTTCTGATCAGTTCTGCTTTGAGAAGATGGCAAAAGGGCTTTGCTTCGGATAATCGTTAGTTTACATTGAGTACTCCAGTACTTCATGTGTTTTATCATACCCCTGGCATTTTCCTGTTTCAGGGGTTTTTCTTCTTCTTGTTATCGCTCTCGCGACATCCTCTCGCTCAAGAGAACAAGTGACGGTTTCAGTTCTGTAGCCAGTTCTAGTTTTATTCTTATGTTGGCGTGCATTTGTTAATCTGTGTTTTGATATATATATATATATATATATATATATATATATATATATATATATATATATATATATATATATATATAATGAGGTTTCGCAGTAAGTATTCTGCTGGGCCTCTCCCCCTTGCTTGCTCGTACCATCATCTTGTCTCAGCGTTGACAAAACCAGTGGTGATTTGCTTTTTCCTTTCAAAAATTATAAGGTAATCCCCATACGTGCACTTTAAATGGTGTTTCTGCAAAGTGGTCCCAATGTTGTTTCTTTGTCTGAAACGTTTTGTGTCTGTTTTTCGATACTTTAGATGTTTGTAGTCCTTCTTGTCTTCCTCTGGCGTTGTTTTCTCATCGGCAGTATTCTCCAGGTTGCTTTGTTTGTTTTCATGTGGTCTCTTGTGACCATGGTTCTTTCAGTGCTCTTTTTGGTTTATTGTTTCTGTGTGTTATTGCTGTGCATGGATTTGATAACTTACGCTTCCTGTTACGTTTTGCAGATGATAATCTCACATGATATCACACAGTCTGTCCCAGTCTGCTCTATGGAGTGAGAGTCTGTCATTAGACACATCATCTGCTACATTACGGATCCGGATCTATATGTAACTGTATTAAGTTCAATTTATGTACAGCCTTCATGCACGGTCTAGTCTCCCATTTCTGCCACGGCTATTTTATTTACGATTCTGTTATACGAACCTTGCACCCAGCAGACTCCAGACGCCATATTTGTTTACAAATGTGACAGTATACATGTGATGTGTTACGAAAGGAACCTGTGACCACTGGAGGTACTCTATTTTACATATTTTATGTTTACCATTAGATATCAGTTTATTTTTTGTCAGAAGAAATCCAAAACCATGTTCAGAAATAGTGTCTTGTTTCTCCACTAGGCAGTGCCATAAGTTCCTCCAAAAATTCGTAACACAACACACACACAAATGCCATACTAACTAATGTAAATCCACACGATGATGGAGGTTTAAACGTTTGAAACGCGTCGTGGAAATAAATAAAACGGTGACTGGTAACAGTAAACTTGTTGTTTCATTTAATGTCAATAACAGTCACGTTAAAGGCTAATCTAAAATGTTCGCATTTAAAGTCACGTTGATGTCCTTCCACCAAATTCGCCTCAGCTGAACCCAATGGAGCACATGTGAGACGCCAGTTCGTTACCAACAAACCACCGGCCTTTACTGTACGGGAATTGCGTGACGTGTGTGAATACATTTAGTGTTTCTTATCGCCGAAAGGCACCAAGGATTATGAAATCCATGCTAAGCAGATCCGCTGATGTATTACATTAAAAACGCAGACCAGCAGTCTATTAAGCAGGTGGCACAATGTTTTGGTTCAGGCACCTCGCGAAATAATCGCGACGACTAAATCAAAGAAACTTGAGGTCGTACGCCGACTTATCGACGGTCTTGGCTCTCAAGTACCTTTCGTAACTGCTACAAAGAAAGGAGAATATGATAATTGCACCAGACATACCATCCTCCACACACCGTTAGCAGCAGATGTAGACAGGTTGACGAACGGTAAATGCAATCCATCTGCTCATTTATTGTTGTGTGACAATAATGAATATTCAAAGGGTAGCTCTTTACAGAACCGAATACATCAGTCCCCAGACCGACATTCTACAGTTGCCAGTTGCATGAAGGCTTTCCTTTACCTGAGGTGTGCACAGGTGATGGGATGGTTGTCCATTCGCTATATAGGGTCGGACATTGGTTGATAGCACCAAAGAACACATAAAATGTTACATAGTGCCCAAACTTCTAGGACAAATATGAAACAGGCGGTAGAAGATCCCAAAATGAGTATTCTGAGATAAAAAAACAATGGTCAGTTGCAATATTCCTGGATGACTTGAATAAGCAGGGTTTGTGAGCTATAGTTTATGAACCACTAACTTTTGATAATGAACTACCACCTGGTGCGACGACTCTGGTGACGGTATCTTGTAAGCAATACACAATGATTTGTGATGTGTCCACTTTGGTGTTTGTGACTGCTTGCAGCTCATGATTGATTGCTAAAGACGGAATATTGTAGGCACAGCTTAGATGACTCAGTTCTCAATACATTCATCCACCTCTGAGCATTGTACATGCTGTCAGTATCATCATAGGTTGAAAAAAACCGAAATGTACGTTAGTAAAGGCAGCAATAAAACCTAGATATTAAAAGAATTCTGCAAAAGATAAGACAAACTACAAATTTTCAAAGAACGACTCGATATGTAACATCCTATTTTGTGCAATAAATGCATTCTTGAATAATGAGAAAATCCTTTCTTTGTATGAAATTCTGTAATGTCTTTAATAAGATAGGTGTTCTTGTAAGTAGTGCATTGAAACGTCTAGTACCCAGGTTGTTGTTGTGGTCTTCAGTCCAGAGACTAGTTTGATGCAGCTCTCCATGCTACTCTATCCTCTGCAAGCTTATTCATCTCCCAATACCTACTGCAACCTACATAATCCTGAATCTGTTTAGTGTATTCATCTCTTGGCTCTCTCTACGATTTTTATCCTCTGTACTGCCCTCAAATACTAAATTGGTTGTCCCTTGATGCCTCAGAACATGTCCTACCAACCGATCCCTTCTTCTAGTCAAGTTGTACAACAAATTTCTCTTCTTCCCAGTTCTATTCAATACCTCCTCATTAGCTATATGATATACTCAACTAATCTTCACCATTCTCCTGTAGCACCACATTCCTAAAGTTCTATTCTCTTCTTGTCTAAACTATTTATCGTCTATGTATCACTTCCATAAGTGGCTACACTCCTTACAAATACTTTCAGAAACCACTTCCTGACACTTGAATCTATAATCGATGTTAACAAACTTCTCTACTGCAGAAACGCTTTCCTTGCCATTGCCAGTCTACAAAAAATGGTTGAAATGGCGCTGAGCACTATGGGACTTAACATCTGTGCTCATCAGTACCCTAGAAGTTAGAACAACTTAAACCTAACTAACCTAAGGACATCACACACATCCATGCCCGAGGCAGGATTCGAACCTGCGATCGTAGCCGTCACGCGGTTCCAGACTGAAGCGCCTACAACCGCACGGCCACTCCGGCCAGCGCCAGTCTACATTTTATGTCCTATCTACTTCGATCGTCATCAGTCATTTTGCTACCCAAATAGCAAAACTCATTTAGAAGTGCAAGTGTCTCATTTCCTAATCTAATTCCCTCAGCATCACCCGATTTAATTCGACTACATTCCATTATCCTCGTTTTACTTTTGTTGATGTTCCTCTTATATCCTCCTTTCAAGACACTGTCCATTCCGTTCAACTGCTCTTCCAGGTCCTTTGCTGTCTCTGACAGAGTTACAATGTCATCGTCGAACCTCAAAGTTATTATTTCTTCTTCATGGATTTTAATAACCACTCTGAATTTTTCTTTTGTTTTCTTTACTGCTTGCTCAATATACAGATTGAATAACATCTAGGATAGGCTACAACCCTGTCTCACTCCCTTCCCAACCACTGCTTCCCTTTCGTGCCCCTCGACTCTTATAACTACCATCTGGTTTTTGTACAAATTGTAAATAGCCTTTCGCTCCCTGTATTTTACCCCTACGACCTTCAGAATTTGAAATACAGTATTCCAATCAACATTGTCAAAAGCGTTCTCTAAGTCCACAAATGCTAAAACATATGTTTGACTTCCTTAACTATCTTCTAAGATAAGTTGCAGGGTCAGTATTGCCTCACATGTTCCTATATTTCTACAGAACCTAATCTGATCTTCCCCAAAGTCGGCTTCTAACAGTTCCTCCATTCGTCTGTAAAGAATTCGAGTTAGTATTTTGCAACCGTGACTTATTAAACTGATAGTTCTATTATTTTCACATCTTTCAACACCTGCTTTCTTTAGGATTGGAATTACTACATTCTTCTTGAAGTCTGAGGGCATTTCGCCTGCCTCATTCATCTTCCTCACCAGATGGTAGAGTTTTGTCAGGGCTGACTCTCCCAAGGCTATCAGTAGTAGCTACTAGGAGTGTTGTCTACTCCCAGGGCCTTGCTCTGTCAAACTCTTCACACAATATGATATCTCCTATTTCATCTTCATCTATATCCTCTTCCATTTCCATAATATTTTCCTAAAGTACATTGCCCTTGTATGGATCCTCTGTACACTCCTTCCACTTTTTGCTTTCCCTTCTGTGCTTAGAACTAGGTTTCCATCTGAGCTCTTGATATTCATACAAGTGGTTCTCGTTTCTCGAAATATCTCTTTAATTTTCCTGTAATCAATATGTATCTTAACCCTAGTGATATACGCCTCTACATCCTAAGATTTGTCCTCTAGCCATTCCTGCTTAGCCATTTTGTTCTTCCTGTTGATCTCATTTTTGAGACGTTTGTAATTATTTTTGCCTGCTTCATTTTCTGAATTTTTATATTTTCTCCTTTCATCAATGAAATTGAATATATCATCTGTTACCCAATTATTTCTGATAGCTATCGTATTTTTACCTACTTGATCTGCTGCCTTTACTATTTGATCTCTCAAAGCTACTCATGTATTTCTTTCCCCCAGTCTTGTCAATCGTTCCCTAATGCTCTCCCTGAAACTCTCTGCACCCTCTGGTTCTGTCAGTTTATCCAAGTCCCACCTCTGTAAATTCCCACCTTTTTGCAGTTTCTTCAGTTTTAATCTACAGTTCATAACCAATAGATTGTGGTCAGAGTCCACATCTGCCCCTGGAAATGTCTTACAATTTAAAACCTGGTTCCTAAATCTCTGACTTACCATTATACAATCTATTTGAAACTTTCCAATGTCTCCAGGCCTCTTCCATGTGTACAAGCTTTTTTCACGATTCTTGAACCAATTGTTAGCTATGATTAAGTTATGCTCTGTGCAAAATTCCACCAGGCGGCTTCCTCTCTCATTCGTTACCCCCATTCCATATTCACCTACTACGTTTGGTTCTCTTTCTTTTCCTACCATCGAATTCCAGTCACCCACGACTATTAAATTTTCATCTCCTATCACTGTCTGAATAATTTCTTTTATCTCATCGTACATTTCATCAATCTCTTCCTCATCTGCAGTGCTAGTTGGTATATAAACTTGTGATAGGTGTGGGCTTCATGTCTATCTGGGCTACAATAATGCGATAGCTATGCTGTTCGTAGTAGCTTATTCGCTTTCCTACTATTTATTCATTATTAAACCTACTCCTGCATTACCGTTATTTGATTTTGTACTTATAACCTTTACCCATGTAACCAGAAATCTTGATTCTCCTGCCACCAAACTTTATTAATTCTCACTATATCCAACTTTAACTTGTTCATTTCCTTTTTTAAATTTTCTAACGTACCTGCCCGATTAAGGGATCTGACGTTCCGATCCGTAGAACGCCAGTTTTCTTTCTCCTGCCAACGACTTTCTACAGAGCAGTCCCCTCCCGGAGATCCGAATGGGGGTCTATTTTACCTCCGGAATATTTTACCCAAGAGGACGACATCATCATTTAACCATACAGTAAAGTTTCATGCCGTTAGGAAAAATTACGGCTGTAGTTTCCCCTTGCTTTCAGCCGTTTGCAGTACCCGCCCAGCAAGGCCGTTTTGGTTAGTGTTACAAGGACGGATCAGTCAATCACCCAGACTGTTGCCCTGCAACTACTGTAAAGGCTGCTGCCCCTCTTCAGGAACTATATGTTTGTGTGGCCTCTCAACAGATGCCCCTCCGTTGTGGTTACACCTATGGTACGGCTATCTGTATCGCTGAGGCACGCAAGCCTCCCCACCTATGACAAGGTCCATGGTTCATGGGGGGGGGGGGGGAGGGAGGTATTATTTTGAGTATAGCTAAGTCCAGGAGGTAAATTTCGATGTGTGTTATCTTGATTAAGTGATCGGCGTAATTTGTGGTTTTGTGGTCTTATTTTGTATTCAGTAGGCAGCTGAGTATAAACAATTAGACTACAGTAATTCTTAGTTTCAGAAAAGTGACTTTTTAGGGCACATTTTGTTGTAAGATGTATTATGACTGCTGCAACACATATGACAGGTCTATTTTATTTCTCAAAACTTTCACCTTCCCCCAAGAGTTTCCACATAAGTATCCATTCCAATGTGAACATTAAATAACATAAAAGAAAATTTAAATAAGACCTAAGCAACATGGTATCTCTCAGACATACTTGGAGTTTTCTGAATAAATACATGGATTCTGATTATACAGTATAAAGAGTTCTGTGTTCAGTTATATTCCAGGTGTACAATAATCAATTTAAATAATATAATATTTGTGTCAATGTTACATAAGTTAAAAAGTCACTTACTGTTTCAACTTACTTTACAGCTAATTTATCATCTTCAAACCAAATTGTTGTTATTCTAAGTTTCGTTTACATAATTCTATCAGCTACTTTCCAGTCGAATTTCAAATTTTAATTATTGTGATGGACTCAGCACAATGAAATGATTTGCACAGCATTATGCAGTATAGTTACTTTACATGAATTGTACGTAAAAAGAGTGCAATAAAATAGGCATAAGAGATACAATTTGAAATTTACCTTCTGCCTTCATTAATGAGATATTATTCTGTTAGGGCTAAGTTCTAACTTTCTAATGTCAGGAAAACATAGATTACACTGGACTCGCATTTGGGGAGGACGATGGTTCAATACCGCGTCCGGCCATCCTCATTTAGGTTTTCCGTGATTTCCCTAAATCGCTCCAGGCAAATGCCAGGATGGTTCCTTCGAAAGGGCACGGCCGACTTCCTTCTCTGTCCTTCCCTAATACGATGAGACCGATGACCTCGCTGTTTGGTCTCTTCCCCCAAACAATCCAATCCAATCCAAAACACAGATTATAAATAAGAATTCATAACGGCAAAGACACAAATCCATTGAATGACAAACAAATTTTATTCAGAGTAACAGAGTGTTACTGAAACTTTATTTTCAAAAGATTTCACTGTTTATGATTTTGCCCTAAAGTCGTATTGAGAATCAGACAAGATACTATTTCACGTTTGAAGTACATGCAATATCCTATGCCATAGTTTAAATCCACTTCTTGCCACCTTCGTTATGTAAAAGGTGCAGGGGAAAATGATGTAATATTTTAGCAACTGAGAAACAACTCAAATTCCCTTGTGTTAGAATACAAATTGTTTTTAATATATTGTGTGTTACTTTCTGACATCAATTACATATGACATGAAAATTCTACTTTTGTAAATTAACTTAGAATCCGAATACAGCAGGGGCACTTTTCACTAGATATTGGTTTAATGGACATAAGTTATTTCTTCTTCCAGGTGGGACCTATGATTATGCGGAAGTAATTCAGAAGTCGTTACTGTTCTACCAGGCGGAGCGCACAGGCAAATTATCAGGAATGGATCCTTCTTTGTACTGGAGGAAGGACTCCTGCCTCGATGACAAAGGCCAGAATGGAGAGGATCTCACTGGTGGATACTTTGACGGTGAGTCACTTTTATTTGCGTGAATAATGGGCTAAATACATTCTTATTGTTTTAGTTAATGAGAAGGTCATAAAAATGAAAGAATTATTGACAAAAACTGCAGATGAAAACTAGAAGTAGAGCTCTTTTTTCCATTTGCAGAGAACGTTCTACCTGTTGATATATCAGAACACTCATCAAGGATCATATGAGAGTTTTCCACTGTTGGAATTCTTCTAATGTAATGCAGCTTTCCCACTATGTTTAAGTTAGGAATCCGAGGCTCAGGCTAGTGCACATTTTTTGATTAACTGATGCTAATGCTCTTCCTTGTCCGAGTAAGCGAATGGTGCAAATTAGAGTTTTATTCCATTATAAATCTCTCTCAACCAATAAGCTATTTATTCAAAGAAACAGATTAATTAATTAAAATAAAAGAATACCATCCTCTGTAAGGGTGTTAGTGTTGTTATGGCTATCAATTAAGATGATAACATGACACCATTAGGTTCTGATACTACAACAATCAGAAAATAAATCTGGAAAACCTCTGAAACTTTATTTTGGAAGTTCATTTGTCTGTTTGTGTCAAATAGATTATATTTGATGTATAGTTTCTAGATTATTTTTTAATTACCTAACCACCACAAGTATGAAAGTTTCATCTGATTTGATTCCAAACACAAATGAAAGACGACTTTGTTTATAGGTGTAGTTCAGCAGCTGTGATGCGTATTCCTTCCATCAAAATAAAAATCATTCGACAGCTCCACAAAAATTTTGTTAATTCACTATACCGGTTTCGACAGATTAATCTGTCATCTTCAGAAGTTTGATACAGGTATAAACCATGGGTAAGCCGAAGTTAGAGAAGGACTGGATCATGAAGTCGTCTTTTGTCACAGAGACAAAAACGATAATGTGAATTTCATAAAATTTATGTGCAGCTAAAGACTGATATTCGTTTTGGTGTGAAGAACAAATAGAACAGTGACACAATTTCCACCAAAGGACTTCTTCACTGACAGATTAGTCGTGGAGCTGAATAACGTTCTTCATTTACCAAGCTGTTGGCAGAAGCCCTCAGAGAATGACGATTTATCCATGTGGTCAGCAGAGCACTCTTTCTCCCACCTCACCACGATGCTCAGCATTTGTTCTTGCTGCAAGACTACTTGGGGATCACCGTGCATTTCCTATTGCGTTTTATGAGAATTGTTAGTTCGTGTAACAGCATGACCTTCATTGTAAAACTTTTCATGACCGTGTAGAAAATTATACCAAAGTTTTAGAGTAAGTAAATTAAGATTACTTCAATGAAATATAAAAAATAATACTTGAGCTTTGGAAGAGCTGTGAAAAAAATAAAATGTACCTCACCAAAAGGTGACAGTCACGTTGAAAGGTATGTGCTAAGGTTTGATCAGGGTAGAGCCAGAAAATAAAGTAGATAGTTGCCAACAGCAAGGTGAAGTTAGTATATTATCTTTGAGTAGGAGGATCTTTGATGGTTAAGAGAGCTGGGCACGGGCAGTAAAAACCGGTGAGTTGCAGCTAGGTGCCCCGAGGAAGCAGACGTGTGTGGACAGCTTTAGGGTATGAGTCGCTCTCGCTGCACAGTTACTCTAAGAAAACTTTAGCATATAAATGAGAGAAGATATATGATGATTTCAAAATGGTTTTTGTTAGATAATGTTCAGAATTATGGTTTGTATGTCCAAGGTTTGACACAGTAAGAGTTTTGTGAAACTTTTTGTAACAGTGATTCGTGCTACAAAAATGTTGGAAATGGTAGGTTTCGTGTATGACTTAAAATTTTAACAATATATATATTGAGATCAACATTGTGTTTAAATCTAACAGCCTGAATCATAATCCACTTCCTTTGCTTGTATTGAATATGAAAATGAGTAGGAAAGTAAAGTTACCCACCAATGAAAGAATGTAAAGAAAATGAGGCCCCTATGCAAATATACGTGCAGTTCATGGTTTGAAACAGATTTTGGTATAACTAATGTTATCAGAGCAAAGTTATTTCAAAAAACTAAATTTATGCCATCGCAGAACTGGCGTTATTCAGGTCAAGATATAATTTCATTAAGTAAACATCAGGGCCAAAAGTTAATTTTTCAGTACCATCTTAATGCCATTGCACAAATGGCATTATTCTCTTAAACTTGGTTGCTGCATTTCTGGCAAAATGGAGAAGCGCAAGAAACAAGTTCACAGACGCAGTCAGATGCAGGTTTTGTTGAATAATTAATTTGGAACAATCTTATCTTGATATTCTGACAAATAAAAAAGGATACAATTTTATCTAAGATACTTTCAACATTCTAAACTACTTACCAAATTTTGATGACTTCTACTTCATTACTATAAACTGTTAGATGAATACAATACCTCCGTTGATGTCGTCGCAGTCGGTGGTCAGTAACACAGCAGAAAGCGAGCTATTCGTCAGACTCAATTTAGCACCGTTTCAACTGTGCACTCGAACCACCACGGTTAAACCAAAGTGTGAAACCAGCTTCTTTTGGCGCTCCACAGCTGGCGACTACATGAAGTTCGGCTTCACACTGGCCTACACACTGACGCTGTTGTCGTGGGGCGCCATCAGCTACGAGCAGGGCTACTCCAGCGCCGGAGCTCTGGACGGCGTGCGCGACGCCATCAAGTGGGGCACCGACTACCTGCTGAAGGCCCACGTCTCCGCCAACGAGCTGTACGTGCAGGTCGGCAACACAACCGCCGACCACAACTACTGGGGGCGGCCCGAAGACATGACGCTCGAGAGGCCTGCCTACAAGGTCGACACGGAACACCCAGGTATGACTAGCAGCAAATGCAGTGTACACAGATGAGGTTGACCACAGTCTGATGACAGCAACGTAGCAGCCACTATTCTCCTCATGCTTTACGGAAAAACATGTCAAATGTTCTAGCCTATTGATAACCGCACATTAGGAATCTCATTTTACAAATTTTGTTATTGGTTTTACGAATTCTGAAACATTCATTAAAACATTTTTGTGTTATTGAGGAAAAGATAAATTATTGAATTAGACCAACTTCTGAAACTTGGATGAGCCTATCACCATGATATACTGAGTGTGACACGTACGAGTGTATTTCAAAACGTTTCATCCAGTCTCACAATACTATATCTTATACATCTACATTTATACGCCGCAAGGCACCGAACGGTGTGTGGCGGAGGGCACTTTACGTGCCACTGTCATTACCTCCCATTCCTGTTCACGACGCGTAAGGTTCGCGGGAAGAACGACTGCCGGAAAGCCTCCGTGCGCGCTCGAATCTCTCTAATTTTACTTTCGTAATCTCCTCTGGAGGTATAAGTATGGGGAAGCTATTTCTTCGATACCTCATCCAGAAACACACCCTCTCGAAACCTGGACAGCAAACTACACCACGATGCAGAGCGCCTCTCTTGCATTGTCTGCCACTTTGATAAACATCTACGTAACCCTATCACGCTTACCAAACAACCCTGTGACGAAACGCGCCGCTCTTCTTTGGATCTTCTCTATCTTCTCTGTCAACCCGACCTGATACGGATCCCACACTAATGAGCAATACTCAAGTATAGCTCGAACGAGTGCTTTGTAAGCCACCTTCTTTGTTGATGGACTACATTTTCTAAGGACTCTCCCAACAAATATCAACCTGGCACCCGCCTTACCAACAATCAATTTTATATGATCATTCCACATCAGATCGTTCCGTACGCATACTCCCAGATATTTTACAGAAGTAACTGCTACCAGTGTTCGTTCCGCTATCATATAATCATACAATAAAGGATCTTTCTCTCTATGTATTCGCAATACATTACGTTTGTCTATGTTAATGGTCAGTTGCCAGTCCCTGCACCAAGTGCCTATCTGCTGCAGATATTCCTGCATTTCGCTGCAATTTTCTAATGCTGCAACTTCTCTGTATACTACAGCATCATCCGCGAAAAGCCGTATGGAACTTCCGACACTATCTACTAGGTCATTTATACATATTGTGAAAAGCAATGATCCCATAACACACCCCTGTGGCACGCCAGAGGTTACTTTAACGTCTGTAGACGTCTCTGCATTGAGAAGTACATGCTGTGTTCTGTTTGTTAAAAACTCTTCAATCCAGACACGCAGCTGGTCTGATATTCCGTAGGCTCTTACTTAGTTTATCAGGCGACAGTGCGGAACTGTATCGAACGCCTTCCGGAAGTCAAGGAAAATGTCATCTACCGGGAAGCCTGTATCTGATATTTTCTGGGTCTCATGAACAAATAAAGCGAGTTGGGTCTCACACGATCGCTGTTTCCGGAATCCATGTTGATTTCTACAGAGTAGATTCTGGGTTTTCTACATATATGAAGACGGAAACTTCGGCTGCACTCCAAGTCCTTCATAGGACTACAAAGTTTATTTTAAAAATCTGTCTTTACGTTTCACATGTTTGCAAAGTCAGCTTTATTGTAAATGTAAATGTTGTGTGACTAGGGCCTCCCGTCGGGTAGACTGTTCGCCGGGTGCAAGTGTTTCGATATGACGGCACTTCGGCGACTTGTTCGTCGATGGGGATGAAATGATGATGATTAGGACAACACAACACCCAGTGCCTGAGCGAAGAAAATCTCTAACCCAGTCGGAAATCGAATCCGGGCCCTTAGCATTGACATTCTGTAGTGCTGACCAGAGAGGTACCGGGGGCGGACAGCTTTGTGGTGCGTACTACGATTTCGCTTAGGAATTAAGTTTTCAGCTACTTTTCACGCAAGATCAGTGTTCCGTTCCTTAGATTTACGGCAAACGCACAGGAGTCCTGTACTTTTGTGAGGATGTCTGCGATTACTGTTTTGAGTGCTGTTGTTATACGACATCCAATTTCGCGAAAAGTTTCGGAAGGGGAGACCTACGGAAGGTCTTCCAGTTCTCGTTTTGTTATCGGTCTTCTGAATAATTTGGTGCGGCCAGCCATTACTTTCTCTCCTGTGCCAACCTCATCGTCTCACAATAGCACTTGCTTCCAACGTGCTCAATTATTTGCTGGATATACGATGAAGAAGCTTGCACAGGATAGAGTAGCATGGAGAGTTGCATCAACCAGTCTCAGGACTGAAGACCACAACAACAACAACATACTTCAATTTCTCTTTTCCTCTACAGGTAGCTCCCTTCTGTTTCTGACGCCATAACACGTGTCGTATCATCTTGCTCTTTCTTCTTGCCAGAGTTTTCCAAAAGCTTTTTTCTTCGCCTATTCTGTGGGGAGCCAACTCTTTTCCTTATCTTAGCGGTCCACCTAATTTTTAACATCCTTTTATAGCACCAAATGTCAGACCCTTCGATTCTATTCTTTCCCGCTTTTCCCAAAGCCCATTATACACCAATATACGATGCTGTGTTGAAAACGTACAAATTAAAAAAAATTCTCTCTTAAATTAAGCCCTGTGTTTGATACTAATAGACTTTTCATGGACAAAAGTGCGCTTTGGCCTGTGCCATTAAGTATTCCCGGCTCTCTTTACGCTTTGCTAGTCTTATTTGCTTCGTGCATCTCTTCTTATTTTGCTTCCAAGGTTTCATCTGTCACCAGTTTTGATGTAAAGTTTATCGTTAATCTCAGATTTGCTACTCCTCATTACTTTCGTCTTTCTTTGATATACCTTCCATTAACGTTCTGTACTTATTAGGTAGCCCATTCCATTCAACAGGTCTGGTTGTTCCTCTTTACTTTCACTTAGGATAGCGATGACGTCAGTGAACCTTGTCGTTGACATCATTTCACCACTAATTTTTTTTCTCAATTCTGAACATTTCGTTTATTTATGTCAGTGATTTTTCGATGTATAGGTTGAACGATAATGGTTGAAGAATTATTCCTGTCTATTCAAATCGAGGACTTGGTTATTAGCCTTTTGTTGGAATTCTTTCCTCTTGCGTCTTGTAGACGCTGCGTCTTACGTAGTTATCCCTACAGCTGACACCTATTTCTGTGGGAATTTAGAGCATTTTCGGGCACTTTGCATGGCCGAATGCTTTTTCTAGATCGACTGAGCCCCTGAACTTTTCTTCATTTTTCATAACTGTTGCTTCCATTAAAAGCACAACGTGAGAATTGTCTTTCCGGCACCTTTACCCTTCCTAATGCCAAACTGATCATCAACTAACGGATGGTATATTTTCTTTTCCGTTTTTCTGTAAACTTTTTTGTCGTTGATGCATGTGTTATTACACTGACCGTACGACAGCTTTCACACTTACCTGCGTTTTGCTGTCGTCACGATTGTGTTGATGGCATTTTTCCGAAAGTGTTATGGGGTATCTCCAGTCTCATAGATTTTACAAACCAAATTGAGTGGTGGTTTCCTCTAATGATTTTAGAAAATCCAAAGGAATGTTCGGTAAGTCTTCACCCCTTATCTGATCTCAGTCCTTAGAAAGCTCTGTTAAACTCTGACTCTAATAATGAATTCCCTAGTCTTCCACACCGACATACGCTGGAAACCCATTGTCTGGAAGCGGTGAAACTCTCTGTTGCCACCGGTACTGTCCACTGTGTGGAAGACTGTCATTTCGACGCCCAGTGCAGGGCATATCCCATTCCCAGTTCAAATGGTTCAAATGGCTCTAAGCACTATGGGACTTAATATCTGAGGTCATCAGTCCACCAGTCTTAGAACTACTTAAACCTAACTAAACTAAGGACATCACACACATCCACGCCCGAGGCAGGTTCGAACCTGCGACCATAGCAGCAGCGCGGTTCTGGACTGATGCGCCTAGAACCGCTCGGCCACAGCGGCCGGTCCCATCCTAGTCCCTCGGCACTTCGTAATATACTGTTCGTCGTGTACATTAGTGCTCTGTCTGCTACATGGAAAGTATCTCTAATTAACTCGATCAAGAGAATAATTATCGAATTCATCGAAAATTGTAAACCAAAACGTAAGAAAAAAACGTTTTGAAATCATTTGACAAGAGAAAAAAGGTACAAGCACCTCTTACACAATACAGTCAAACCAAACTCCATCGGATATTTTGATTCACGTGATTAACATTAGCTTAAAATCACACCGGTCACAAAAGCAGTCATCGCTTACGGTAGACATGACGCTAATAAGGCATACCACTTAATCTGGCCTTAACAGGAGCCGTAATTCGGTGTCGAAGAGAGTCCGAGAGGACGCAAGATTCTTCAGGGATGCCATATCCAGCTAAAGCCACACATTGGCAGTTGTAAACCCTAGAGATGCTAAATTACAGGGCTGCTTACACAAGTACTCCTAGAAATTTTCTGTGGGAATGCAATCTGTGATTTAGTGAACCAGTTGAGGAGAGACAGGGCGCCCGTGTGTTCGTCAAACCAGGAACTTGTGTGCAGCCGTGGTAAAATGAATGTTCTCTTCATGAAAGACGGGAGCGGCTACAACAAACTCATCATGAATAAGTACGAGAGTGACTCAGATGAAAACCTTAAATTTGTAATAACAAATCGAAATTTCAAGCCGCTATCCTGTAAGTTGGTAAGCGTGCTACAAACAGCGTGCAGAATGGCCTGTAGGTGACAGCATAGTGCAGATGTACACATACCGTCGCAGTGTCAGTATAAAGATGGCCGCCCCACTTGCGACTTGCACCAGGAAAGAACAGCGTTTTGTTATTCGGTTTTTGGGTAGTGAAGGTGTGAAACTTATTGAAATTCATCGGCGAATGAAGGTTCAGTACGGTGATGCATGTTTGTCACGGCAGAAAGTATACGAATGGAGTAGGAAGTTCGCAAATGGCGTGACTTCAGTGGAAGATGCTCCTCGTCCAGGTAAGATACAACGAGTTGTGACTCCACAGAACATTGCAACAGTTGAAGCCATAGTGAAGGAAAACCGCCGAGTGACACTGATTGAGTTTGCAGCATGTTTACAGATTAGTCATGGGTCATCACACCACATAGTGCATGATGTGCCCTAGTTTCACAAAGTGTCTGCAAGATGGGTGCCACGGCAGCTGACTCCTGAAATGAGAGAACGACGTGTTGATGCTTGTGAACAACTTCTTTGTGGATTTGAACGCGAAGGTGATGGATTCCTTGCAAGAATCGTTGTTGGGGACGAAGCCTGGGTTCACTTCCACCAACCGTAAGCGAAGAGAGCGAGCAAGGAATGGCGCGATTCCTCATCACCAAAACCAAAAAAGCTTCGAACAGAACCATCAGCAGGGAAGGTTATGCTGACTTTCTTTTGGGACGAAAAAGGCGTCATTTTGGAGCATTACATTCCTAGAGGGACCATTGTCACCAGTGCATCAAACACAGATCTCCTAAAAAATCATCTGCGGCCTGCAATGAAATCAAAGGGACGTGGATTGCTGTCAGCAAGTGTCCTTTTGCAACACGACAGTGCAAGGCCCCACGCTGCCCGTACAACAGTTGCAACTATCACAGACCTGCATTTTGAGTGTCTTCCCCATCCACCATACTCACCAAACCTTACCCCAAGTGATTTCCATATGTTTGGACCACCCAAAGACGCAATGGGAGGAAAGAAGTTCCGTTCTGATGAAGAGGTACGCCACGCGGTGCATGACTGGTTGCGCGGACTACCAAAAGAGTTTTTTTCTACAGGAATTTATGCACTTTGTAAGCGCTGGAGGACTTGCATTGAGCATGGGGGAGATTATGTTGAAAACTGATACAGCTTTGTACCACTTCTGCACAATAAATAATGTTTAAAAAATATTTAAGGTTTTCATTTGACTCACCCTCTTAGAAGGAAGGGGAAGTTTTAGTCACCGGAAATGTTGATATGAATATCCTGATGAATGTTCACATTAATCTGAACAAGTGGGTCCAATTCGTGGTGCAAGAAGCATCTCCAAAGGGCCACAGAAGCACCTCGACCAGAGCTGCATCCTCTGCATCGGCAGATTAAACACGTCACTGTGGAGCCCGTGCACTCGACAGTCTGCGTCATTCGAAAGAGGCGAAACAGCGACTCTTCGGACCAGACAGAGCGCATCCAGTCGGGCCACCATCCAGTTCCCATATTTTTTGGTCCATTGACGATTTACACCTTCATGTGCCGGTGTATCCAACACCAGACGTCCTTGCATCCATTACCCTACACAGTGTTCGATCTACTGTCGTGAAAGTTATTTCCTGATGTCTTAAGTCATGTCCTATCATCCTCTACCTTCTTTTTGTCACTGTTTTCCTTGTTCCTTTCTTCTCAGTTCTACAAAGAACCTCCAGATTCCTTAACTTACCAGTCGTCCTAATTGTCAACACTCTTCGATAGCACCACTTCTTAGACGCTCCGATTGTCTTCTGCCGTTTTACCGACTGTCCACGATTCAGTACCACACAACGCTGTGCTCCAGGGCACAGGGTGTTTATCAATCAGTTATACAAAAGTAACCTTTAATTGTCAAAAAGGTAAATAATTTACAGAAATGTTTGATACAGTACTGAATGCAGTATATCTTCAAGCTTTATTTACAAATGCTCAATGTGGTTACCTTCAGTAGCGCGACAGTGTCACATCTGCAGTCAATGTTCTTCGAAATCGTATGAAGCAAGTCTTGATGTATAGTGGCAACTGCATGGTTATCCGTTATCTCAGCTCGTCCGCGCTTCCCGGAAGCGTAGAATCAAACACTCTCACTTTAATGTAGCCCCACACATAGAAGTCCGTTGGCGTTAAATTACCTGATTTGTTGGGCACGGTATTGTTCTACCTTGTCCAATCGAAGCAGGAACATTCCTACGGAGGTACGTGGCCACGATGATATTGTGGTGGCGCACCATCTTGCTGGAAAATCTATGTGCATGTTCTGCTGTAATTGAAGCATTAGGAAAGGTTTAACCATGTCCAGGTACGATATGCCAGTTACAGTTGACGCGGCAAAAAAGGAAGGATCGTAAATCTTGTTACAGCTTAAGAGCAAAAAATATTTGCCTTAGGTGAGTCCCACACATGTTAGATTGCGTGACATGGTTTCTGCTCACTCTATATTCGAACATTATACCTATTCACTTTACAGCAGGTGTAGGAAGTACAAGTGAAAAATATTTTATTAATAAAATCACCTTCCGTCTGCATTTTTAAAAATATTTCCACACTAAACTCTGCTCGTATTTCTTTGTCACTTTCTCTTAAAGCTTGCAACAGTTCCAATTTGCAGGGTTTAAGTGACAGGCTTTTCCGGAATACCTTCTATAGTATACCACTAGGGGTATTCAGTTCTAAACTGGTACGTTTCGGTGATTTACCCGGACTAGTAATGTAAGATTGTCGAATTTGTTCCATTGCTGCGCCACAGGCCCGAATTGTTCCCGAACATTGACAACGAGGAACCATAAAGAACACTGCGCATGCGCTGTATCGTTAACGACTCCATGATGACTGTTGGAGTAGTTCTTGCCACCCTGCACGAAGGTCGCGAACTAACAGTCATGGCACCCAGCAGGAACCTCGCGAACTAACAGTGTTAGTACTGCATTCACTACTGTATAAAACATTTCTGCAAGTTATTTACCTTTTTTACAATTAAAGGTTATTTTAATGTAACTAATTTATAAACACCCTGTACAATTCTGGCCAAAGGCCTATGTTTGATACCAGTGGACATCCATTTGCCAAGAATGCCCTCTTTATCTGTGATAGTTATTTACGTTCCCCATGCATCGTCCGTCACGGGTCATTTTGCTAACAAGGTAGAAGAATTCCTTAATTCCATCTACTTCGTGATTGCAATTTTGGTCTGTGTCGCTATTCTCATATCTGCTGCTTCGCGTTACTTTTGTCTTTCTTCAGTCCACAGTCCACAGTCAACTTTAGTGTAAGATGTTTCATTCAGTCTCTGTTGTTTATGATCTACTAACGACCACAGCTTTTAGCCCGTGTTATGTGGGTTGGAGTGGTACACTATTTCTGGAACAAAGGTTGACGGTCCACATTGATGCATCAAGTACACTACTGGTCATTAAAATTGCTACACCACGAAGATGACGTGCTACAGACGCTAAATTTAACCGACAGGAAGAAGATGCTGTGATATGCACATGATTAGCATTTCGGAGCATTCACACAAGGTTGGCGCCGGTGGCGACACCTACAACGTACTGACATGAGGAAAGTTTCCACCGATTTCTCATACAAAAACAGCAGTTGACCGGCGTTGCCTGGTGATACGTTGTTGTGATACCTCGTGTAAGGAGGAGAAATGCGTACCATCACGTTTCCGTCTTTGATTAAGGTCGGATTGTAGCCTATCGCGATTGCAGTTTATCGTATCGCGACATTGCTGCTCGCGTTGGTCGAGATCCAATGACTGTTAGCAGAATATGGAATCGATGGGATCAGGAGGGTAATACAGAATGGCGTCCTGGATCCAAACAGCTTCGTATCACTAGGAGTCGAGATGACAGGCATCTTACTCGCATGGCTGTAACGGATCGTGCAGCCACGTCTCGATCCCTGAGTCAACAAATGGGGACGTTTGCAAGACAACAACCATTGGCACGAACAGTTCGACGACGTTTGCAGCAGCATGGACTATCAGCACGGAGACCATGGCTGCGGTTACCCTTGACGCTGCATCACAGACAGGAGCGCCTGCGATGGTGTACTCAACGACGAACCTGGGTGCACGAATGGCAAAACGTCATTTTTTCGGATGAATCCAGGTTCTGTTTACAGCGTCATGATGGTCGCATCCGTGTTTGGCGACATCGCGGTGAACGCACATCGGAAGCGTGTATTCGTCATCGTCATACTGGCGTATCACCTGGCTTGATGGTATGGGGTGCCATTGGTTACACGTCTCGGTCACCTCTTGCTCGCATTGACGGCCTTCATTCGATCCCTGCGAAACCCTACATTTCAGCAGGATAATAGACGACCGCTTGTTGCAGGTCCTGTACGGGCCGTTCTGGATCTTCGACTGCTGCCCTGGTCAGCACATTCTCCAGATCTCTTACAAATTGAAAGCGTCTGACCAATGGCAGCCGAGCAACTGGCTCGTCACAATATGCCAGCCACTACTCTTGATGAACTGTGGTACTGTGTTGAAGCTGCATGGGGAGCTGTACCTCTACACGCCATCCAAGCTCTGACTCAATGCCCAGGCGTATCAAGGCCGTTATTACGGCCAGGGGAGGTTGTTCTAGGTACTGATTTCTCAGGATCTATGCATCCTAATTGCAAGAAAATGTAATGACATGTCAGTTCTAGTATAATATATTTGTACAATTAATACCCGTTTATCATCTGCATTTCTTCTTATTGTAGCAATTTTAATGGCCAGTAGTGTACATTCAGGGCTCGATAAAGGTCACGCCAACCGCGATACCGCCTTTCCGCTATTCTGTTAAGTTTACGTTTCGACGTATCTTACTGCGCTGGTTCCAGACAACCGAGTGCTACATACGTGTCACTTCATTGCCGTGATAAGTCAGCGGTCGTGTATCAGTTGACCGCCTGATACCAGTTCCCCAGCATCCGCAGCGCTCCAGGCCAACTAGTGTCCTCTCTTAACTGCTGACCGGAATTTCGTGCAGTTAGCTCACTGAGAATTGTGGCTAGCTCTGAGTCTCTTGTGTGTCTGAGACAAAGATAACACAGCGGTCTTTCTACTCGACAGGAACCGACGTGGCGGCCGAGACGGCGGCGGCGCTGGCTGCCGCGTCCGGCGTCTTCCGCTCAGTGGACGCGACGTACGCCGACACCCTACTGCAGCACGCCAAAGAGCTGATCGCCTTCGCGGACAACTACCGAGCCATCTACACAGAGTCCGGCGCCATACCAGACTCCGACGGCACGGCTTACCTGTAAGGCACGCCACAGTCCGATACTTCCTCGTTCATCATTCAGATGTATGCAACGCTTCATTCTCGTGTGTGTTTACTTTTTCTCTGTACTGCTGAATTCATCCTCAGGAAACAAAGCATTTATTTCATTGTATTATTCCCATCCTGAACTTTCTCTCTTTCGATTTACACTACTGGCCATTAAAATTGCTACACCAAGAAGAAATGCAGATGATAAACGGGTATTCATTGGACAAATATATTATGCTAGAACTGACATATGATTACATTTTCACGCAATTTGGGTGCATAGATCCTGAGAAATCAGTACCCAGAACAACCACCTCTGGCCATAATAACGGCCTTGATACGCCTTGTTATTGAGTCAAACAGAGCTTGGATGGCGTGTACAGGTACAGCTGCCCATGCAGCTTCAACACGATACCACAGTTGATGAAGAGTATTGACTGGCGTATTGTGACGAGCCAGTTCCTCGGCCACCATTGACCAGACGTTTTCAGTTGGTGAGACATCTGGAGAATGTGCTGGCCAGGCCAGCAGTCGAACATTTTCTGTATCCAGAAAGGCCAGTACAGGACCTGCAACATGCGGTCGTGCATTATCCTGCTGAAATGTAGGGTTTCGCAGGGATCGAATGAAGGGTAGAGCCACGGGTCGTAACACATCTGAAATGTAACGTCCACTGTTCAAAGTGCCGTCAATGCGAACAAGAGGTGACCGAGACGTGTAACCAATGGCACCCCATACCATCACGCCGGGTGATACGCCAGTATGGCGATGCCGAATACACGCCTCCAATGTGCGTTCACCGCGATGTCGCCAAACACGGATGCGACCATCATGATGCTGTAAACAGAACCTGGATTCATCCGAAAGAATGACGTTTTGCCATTCGTGCACCCAGGTTCGTCGTTGAGTATACCATCACAGGCGCTCCTGTCTGTGATGCAGCGTCAAGGGTAACCGCAGCCATGGTCTCCGAGCTGATAGTCCATGCTGCTGCAAACATCGTCCAACTGTTCGTGCAGATGGTCGTTGTCTTGCAAACGTCCCCATCTGTTGACTCAGGGATCGAGAGGTGGCTGCACGATCCGTTACAGCCATGCGGATAAGATGCCTGTCATCTCGACTGATAGTGGTACGAGGCCGTTGGGATCCAGCAGGGCATTCTGTATTGCCCTCCTGAACCCACCGATTCCATATTTTGCTAACAGTCATTGGATCTCGACCAACGCGAGTAGCAATGTCGCGATACGATAAACCGCAATCGCGTTAGGCTACAATCCGACCTTTATCAAAGTCTAAAACGTGATGGTACGCATTTCTCCTCCTTACACGAGGCATCACAACAACGTATCACCAGGCAACGCCGGTCAACTGCTGTTTGTGTATGAAAAATCGGTTGAAAACTTTCCTCATGTCAGCAGGTTGTAGGTGTCACCACTGTGTGAAGCTCTGAAAAGCTAATCATTTCCATATCACAGCATCTTCTTCCTGTCGGCTATATTTCGCGTCTGTAGCACGTCATCTTCGTGGTGTAGCAATTGTAATGGCCAGTAGTGTAGTTATTCGCGTGTATCTCATTTCTTCAATCCCCTGTATCCCATTTCATTGGCTGCCTGTACACTGTGCAAGTGTGTTCAGTGTGCTGTTGTTCATATAGCAGCCCGCGCTTTTCATTTTGTGACGTCGGTTTGTAGTAACACCCTCAGCGGCATCTAAAGGACACCAGAGCTAGTGTTTTTTTTTTTTCCTTACTTAGCAGTTGTATAGGGGTTGTGCTTGCTGTGCGCTTACGCAAGATGAGTTAGCGCCTGTCAGGTAACAAGTTGAAGCCGTGTTGGCCACGATCTGCTGGCTGCAGCCCAAAGCTTGAGCAGCGGTTGGGCACAACTGGCGAAGGCTGCGATTCCTCTGTTGGCGTTGTAATCCCCCGGCAATTTCGATGTCACTGCGTCTTCACATAGCATCTAACCGGCTTGTCCTCAATCGAGCCCGACTGACAGACAGTTATTGGTTCGGGTGTCTCTCGGTGGAAGGCATAAGCGGTATCTGCCGACGCGAGTGTCACGTTACGCCTTAGCAACATCTACGAGGTGCTGCCCTGTCTTCATAACACATTTGAGTCAGCATGTGACGTCTCGCTTGTTATGTCAGCGACCAATTTTCTTGCTATATCGGGACAATCATAGCCATTGGTAGATCCAATATAAGGCTAGTGATAGAACACCTCAGCGGAACTGTAGGCAGATCGGGAAAGAACGCCAGCGCGCGATCAGTCCACTTGCCGGGAATTGCTGTCCGAGATGTGAGACTATACCAGCGGATACTGAGCATACTGGGCGCAGCTGGCTCCAAATACGCTTGCCGCCTGTATTCTGAGCCCAGTACCTTTAGACGGTTGGCTAAACTGGTGAGCCGGCCGGGGTGGCCGACGGGTTCTAGGCGCTACAGTCTGGAACAGCGCGACCACTACGGTCGCAGGTTCGAATCCTGCGTCGCGCATGGATGTGTGTGATGTCCTTAGGTTAGTTAGGTTTAAGTAGTTCTAAGTTCTATGGGACTGATGACCTCAGAAGTTAAGTCCAATAGTGCTCAGATCCATTTGACCCATAAACTGGTGAAGACAGCTAGTCTCTCCCGAGGGGTAGACACTCGGCTTTTTGCAGCCTCGTACCCCGAAAAGATCGCGGCCCGTTGTTTTGGAGTCGAGTGGAACATCTAAATAAGAGCGTCAGGCGATTTTGCATGAATTTCAAATGCGAATTTCTCGACCTGCACTATCGAATCGAAAATTATAGGGTTCCCCTTAATAGGTCAGACGTGCACTATGCGCAGGAATCGACTACTCGAGTTGCAGAATGCTTGTGACTTGCATACGGGGACTTTTTTTGTAGGTTAGAGGAGCACCTCCTTTGGGACAATGATAAGTTTTCTGCCGAAAACAAAGAGAGATCAGCCACATTACTCGAAGGGGAACTGTTGTCTAGCAGAAATTATTGATATGGTATTAGTCAACTGCAGAAGTGTTCAGAATTACTATAGCTTATAGTTCAGATGGCTCTGAGCACTATGAGACTTAACATCTGAGGTCATAAATCCCCTAGAATTTAGAACTACTTAAACCTACCTAACTCAAGGACATCACACACATTCACGCCCGAACCTGCGACCGTAGCAGTCGCGCGGTTCCGGACTTAAGCGCCTAGAACCGCTCGCCCACCACAGCCGGCGCCGTATAGCTTACGCAGTTATATAATGCCCACAGAGTAAACAAATGAAAGTTCGCTCAAACCAGAAGTTAATGAAAAGAAAAACTTAATTCAGACTGGGATATACACAGGTGCTTTCGTAGGAGCGTGCAAAAATTTAACAGTATATAAAGAATGATCCACTGAACAATTTGAGGTAGGGAACCTAGGGTTGGAGAAGCCAACTTAAGGAGGCAATAGGAGTAAAATTAGATTACTGTGTACTCTTTTATTTACATTAGTTAACTGCAAATACCATCGTTGACACAATGAACGTACCATTTGTACTGTATCTTACAAAATGTGCTGAAAATGACGCCTTACAAAATGTGCTGAAAATGACGCCTGTCGACCTCAATGCAAGCAAGACATCGACGAGCAAGATTCTGACGCACCCTAACAAGTATCCCTCGTGTGCTTCGAATCACATCACAGGCAGCCACAATTCTGTGTCTCACACAAACGTGCCTTTTGATATACCTATAGGAAATAATCAAAGGGATTCAACTCAAGCGGCCTCGCAGGCTTTGGAATACTACCTCCCCTTCCAATCCAGCGACGAGGAAATACTCTACCCGTATTACTTCATCGTATTGTGCTGTACGTCTCTTAACAGCACTAGAGTAATGAATGGGTCTGTCGTTCATTCATAGCACGTTCTGTCATGGGACAACGTAAATACGGTGCAACAGAGCCACCTTATGGACAAGGGCCGCGCGAGATTAGCCGAGCGGTCTAGGGGCGCTACAGTCATGGACTGTGCAGCTGGTCCCGGTGGAGGTTCGTGTCCTCCCTCGGGCATGGGTGAGTGTGTTTGTCCTTAGGATAATTTAGGTATAGTAGTGTGTAAGCTTAGGGACTGATGACCTTCGCAATTAAGTCCCATAAGATTTCACACACATTTGAACATTTTTATGGACAAGGAAAGTAAACAAAACAGAAATGGCTCAAATGGCGCTGAGCACTATGGGACATCTGAGGCCATCAGTCCCCTAGAACTTAGAACTACTTAGACCCAACTAACCTAAGGACATCACTCACATCCATGCCCGTGGCAGATTCGAACCTGTGACCGGAGCGGTCTCGCGGTTCCAGACTGAAGCGCCTAGGAACGTTCGGCCACACCGGCCGGCTAGTAAAGAAAACATGTATCATGACTTTGTAGTGATCAGGCTCGTCCTCCTTGTTTCCTTGGAGGAAATAAAGAATTTACATGTAAATAAACAGCATAGTACGTGTAAACCTGTACGCAAGTTTGTAGTAAATGAGCTAGGAAAACAGTAGTGCTAGACAGAGCGGTAGACAAGTTGACTTCCACGTCTTCCTAAACTGGCTTCTCCGACACGAAATTCCAATCCTCAAACAGTTCAGTGGAACATTCTCTATGTCATGTTGCATTTTTGCTCTCTCTTACGAAAACACCCTGTATATGATAGGCTGGTTATACAGTAATGACGGCGGTATATTTATTTCCATAAAGAACTCGCCGTAGCAGTAGACTGCTTAAGAGAGTATTGGTGAATTTTCTGGAGACGTTGCCTGATCTTGCCGCCATAATAGGGCGAGAATTTAGTTTGTAACGTGGGATTATGGTGGCGAGAAGTTCGGTCTGAGGACTGTGCAGACGTGGCTCTATTTAACGATTATTTTACCTAACACCAAAATACTTCTGGTAACAAATAGAAATACAATTTCAATAAATTAAAATATTACTATAACCCGAAATCATCCCTAAATAGGTCGCCCTTCTCCACAATCAGTACAACAAAATGAATTCCAAAAAATTAAAATCCAGCCTTTGCAATAACATACCCGACCGTGCATCAATATTAACACTTCACAACGCTTTGCCTTCGGCTATAATAAATAATAATATATCAGAGAACTTCAGGAGTACAACCTAAGGTGAAAGAACAGTCTGGAGTCCAGGAGACGTATTGCTGGTGAAGATGTTATAGATGTTTCACCTAGTGATATTTCGTTTTCTTTTCTTTATTTTCCTTTTGTTTTCCGATGGTGGTGCAGTTTGTCAGCTGGCGTTATACCGGTCTTCAGTTTACATTATTTTTAAAAGTTACAGTTTTTATTTAGCGTATGGTATTTAAGTACATTTCAATATTGAATCACGTTACTCAAAATTACATAAAATTACATACATTCACAGACGAACATCTAGTCCTTGTGTATATTCGATGGATTTTTGGGATGCCACGAGGAATTGTTCAAAGTCCCCACTTAACGCTCTAGCACTGCCTTCTTCTCTGATGTGCTGGATGGTCTGCTTAGGCGCGCCGCAGTTCACTTGCTGGCGAAGACAGCAGTCCCCATTTGAAGAGTGACTCAACAAATCTTTCATGCCCAGTTCTTAATCGGTTCAGAGTTGACCAGATCTTGCGGGGTTGGTCAAATCCAGGAACTGCCTCGGTAATACAAGGCATTAGGTGGCAAGTTGTTGGGGCATTCTGGAGCCATTCTCTTCTCCAAGAGTTGATGTCAGACCCAGTGACACTGTCGAGAGCAAGAGGAGGATGTCTTGAACGAAGCTTCTTGGTACTCAGATCAGGTATATCGATGTGTACCGGTAGTTCAGGGTTTCCTTCGATCTTGTTGTATTCCCTTACTAAGGTTGCTTCTCGTCGTATTTTTAGGGGTGATAAATGATTCAGGACAGGTATCCATATGTTAGGGGTAGACCTAACGATTCCTGAAATAATGCGCATTGTCTTGTTAAGTTCGACATCGATTTTGTTCACATGACTACTGTTTAGCCATACTGGTGCACAGTACTCCACCGCAGAGTATAGCAGGCTCAACGCAGACGTCATTAGAGTTGTTGCCGTTGATCCCCAGGTTACAGTTACAATTATACGAGGGAACATCAGAACGTAAGTAACACATTATTATGGCACGGCCAGTAACATTTACCGAACGCTGCACTGCACTTAAAATGGCACAATTACGTGACACTATTTTTCAGCTTAATCACCAGCTCTCTGCAAGCAACGGTCGGAACGCTCTATCAATCGTTCTTCGACGTTAGAAATACGCTACGCGGGCACGGAGCCATTCGACAATCGCTGATTCCTCATCGCTGTTCATCTGCGGCTGCTACTAATCAGTTTCACGATAGCCTGGACACTGTCGTCTGTGGTCCCTTCGATGGCCTTCCTTCCGATCACTATCACCCACTTCTGCGCCGCCTTAGTCAAATCGTTGGCACCCTCTCATTACAAATGAACACGACATTGCATTTGGTCCAAACACCACCATAATATCACATTGAATCTGTCTGGAGTTTAGACTTTTTCCTCAGAAGAACAGTACTATCTCTCGAGTGCTTCAACTTTGGAATACGTTTCCAGCTGCCGCGTCATTTCACTCACAGTGTGGTCCCTGTTATCCGTACCTCTGCAGAACCATGTCTCTTCTCATTTTTCTGACTATGTGCCTCTTTCGCTGCCCAGTGGTCTTTGCGTGGGACGACATGCGTAATTTACTGTTGAAATCCCCACGCACTTACAGTATTAAAAAAGAGGGTTGCACGAAAAATTGAAACACGTGAAATTTATTGTGAATACGATGATGCACGTGGCTGAATGAATATGCCCTGGAAAATGAATAAATGGCAAGTCGTGCTACACTCCTGGAAATGGAAAAAAGAACACATTGACACCGGTGTGTCAGACCCACCATACTTGCTCCGGACACTGTGAGAGGGCTGTACAAGCAATGATTACAAGCACGGCACAGCGGACACACCAGGAACCGCGGTGTTGGCCGTCGAATGGCGCTAGCTGCGCAGCATTTGTGCACCGCCGCCGTCAGTGTCAGCCAGTTTGCCGTGGCATACGGAGCTCCATCGCAGTCTTTACCACTGGTAGCATGCCGCGATAACGTGGACGTGAACCGTATGTGCAGTTGACGGACTTTGAGCGAGGGCGTATAGTGGGCATGCGGGAGGCCGGGTGGACGTACCGCCGAATTGCTCAACACGTGGGGCGTGAGGTCTCCACAGTACATCGATGTTGTCGCCAGTGGTCGGCGGAAGGTGCACGTGCCCGTCGACCTGGGACTGGACCGCAGCGACGCACGGATGCACGCCAAGACCGTAGGATCCTACGCAGTGCCGTAGGGGACCGCACCGCCACTTCCCAGCAAATTACGGACACTGTTGCTCCTGGGGTATCAGCGAGGACCATTCGCAACCGTCTCCATGAAGCTGGGCTACGGTCCCGCACACCGTTAGGCCGTCTTCCGCTCACGCCCCAACATCGTGCAGCCCGCCTCCAGTGGTGTCGCGACAGGCGTGAGTGGAGGGACGAATGGAGACGTGTCGTCTTCAGCGATGAGAGTCGCTTCTGCCTTGGTGCCAATTATGGTCGTATGCGTGTTTGGCGCCGTGCAGGTGAGCGCCACAATCAGGACTGCATACGACCGAGGCACACAGGGCCAACACCCGGCATCATGGTGTGGGGAGCGATCTCCTACACTGGCCGTACACCACTGGTGATCGTCGAGGGGACACTGAATAGTGCACGGTACATCCAAACCGTCATCGAACCCATCGTTCTACCATTCCTAGACCGGCAAGGGAACTTGCTGTTCCAACAGGACAATGCACGTCCGCATGTATCCCGTGCCACCCAACGTGCTTTAGAAGGTGTAAGTCAACTACCCTGGCCAGCAAGATCTCCGGATCTGTCCCCCATTGAGCATGTTTGGGACTGGATGAAGCGTCGTCTCACGCGGTCTGCACGTCCAGCACGAACGCTGGTCCAACTGAGGCGCCAGGTGGAAATGGAATGGCAAGCCGTTCCACAGGACTACATCCAGCATCTCTACGATCGTCTCCATGGAAGAATAGCAGCCTGCATTGCTGCGAAAGGTGGATATACACTGTACTAGTGCCGACATTGTGTATGCTCTGTTGCCTGTGTCTATGTGCCTGTGGTTCTGTCAGTGTGATCATGTGATGTATCTGACCCCAGGAATGTGTCAATAAAGTTTTCCCTTCCTGGGACAATGAATTCACGGTGTTCTTATTTCAATTTCCAGGAGTGTAATTGTAGTTATGTGTGAACGAGTGGGTGCGTGGGAAGCATCGGCTTGGCGTGAGTTTCGTCAGAAGGTTGCAACAGAAGTTGTACGTGGGTGTACAGGGTATGAGCTGTTGGATGAAAATCAGTGTTACAGAATGGGAGTTGGTGGGATTCGTAACGATGTCTTGATGTTTGGAGGATGGAGCGAAGGAAGGAGTAAAGCTGGTATGGATAGCTTTGTATATTTATTTGTGTATCATGAAGTTATTAACTGAGAATTGATTAAGGTTAACTGGAGACAGGGTATGTAGTATGTGGATAGGAAGAAGACTATGCACGTGCTGACTGAGGAGTGGCAGCGATCTAAGTCGGGTGAGTAGTGGAGCCACTTTTGGAATCTCCCGGTCACGTTGTGATGTTTTAGGAATTTGAGGAAGGGTGGAGACTTATTTAACTGTTAATAGATTCGTCTAGGGGCGGGTAGATGAATGTGAGGTGTGAGGCAGTGAGCAGAAAGTTAAAGGACTACTAGAGAATTGTAAAAGATCGGAGGAGCAGAAGTCCAATGAACATTGTCAATGGAAAAACTCAGTTTAAGGCTGGTATAGCTCAGTATGGCGGTAGCACTAAGCAACTCCTTTGTACGATCAGTGATTGGCTTCGTTCTTTCTTCGGTCTTCCTGATGAACAGTGACTTTGATTCATAAGTTAGGTTGAGGTCGATCCCAACAGTTTTCATTTCTTAGTGAGTAAGATGGGATGATTTTGTAAAGTGAGTCGGAAAGGTGGAATTTTCAGGTGTCGCTTCATATGGTTGTTGCCTGGGCCTTAGTGGGATTTAAGACACGAAGAGAAATTCTTAAGATGCAGCTGAAGGGATCTTCAGAAAGAATGAAGAGTTTTGTCAAAGAAAGGAATTCGATGTCGTCGGCTTACTGAAGTAGGTGTACTGGATTATACGAAATGAGAATGTCACCCGCGTAAATTGGATATAAACACATCAAAAAAAGCATCGGCCCAGTTCCCAGAACTCAAGAACATAGAGGTTGACTGTGGATATTGTATCACAGACACAGTCCCTCTGACTCTTCAGAGATGTCACTAAAACCGCCGAAAGATGTAAACAACCATGCATGACCAGCGCCTATTAGATTGAGGGGGTCCGACAGGCGATCAGTTCCAGACATTCAACCAGGACGAAGGTACACGGCTCGTGTTGTCATTAGTTCAACCATGCCTAGATGGTCAATACCGCCGTTACATCGCGTCCACATTGTTACTTTGTGCCAGGAAGGCCTCTCAACAAGGGAAGTGTCCAGGCGTCTCGGAGTGAACCAAAGCGATGTTGTTTGGACAGAACTGTCGATGACATGCCTCGCTCAGTCGCTCAGGCTACTACTGCAGTGGATGACCGCTACCTACGGATTACGGCTAGGAGAAACGGTGACAGCAAATGCCCCATGTTGAATAATGCTTTACGTGCAGCCACAGGACGTCGTGTTACGACTCAAACTATACGCAATAGGCTGCATGATGCGCAGCTTCACTCCCGACGTCCATGGCGAGGTCCATCTTTGCAACCACGACACCATGCAGCACGGTACAGATGGGCCCAACAACATGTCGAATGGACCGCTCAGGATTGGCATCACGTTCTCTTCACCGATGAGTATCGCATATGCCTTCAACCAGACAATCGTCGGAGACGTGTTTGGAGGAAACCCGATCAGGCTGAACGCCTTAGACACACTGTCCAGCGAATGCAGCAAGGTGAAAGATCCATAATGTTTTGGGGTGGCGTTTTGTGGAGGAAGACGTACGTCGCTGGTGGTTATGGAAGGCGCCGTAACGCCTGTACGATACGTGAATGCGATCTCCGACCGATAGTGCAACCATATAGGCAGCATATTGACGAGGCATTCGTCTTCATGGACAACAATTAGCGCCCTCATCTTCCACATCTTGTGAATGACTTCCTTTAGGATAACGACATCTCTCGACTAGAGTGGCCAGAATGTTCTCCAGACATTAACCCTATCGAACATGCCTGGAATAGATTGAAAAGGGTTTTTCCTGGATGACGTGACCCACCAACCACTCTGAGGGCTCTACGCCGAATCGCTGTTGAGGAGTGGGACAATCTGGATCAACAGGGCCCTGATGAACTTGTGGATAGTATGCCACGACGAATACAGGCATGCATCAATGCAAGAGGACGTGCTACTGGGTATTAAAGTTACTGCTGTGTACTGCAGTATGGTCCACCACCTCTGAAGGTTTCACTATATGGTGGTACAACATGCAATGTGTGGTTTTCGTGAGCAATAAAAGGGGTGGAAATGAAGTTTATATTGATCTCTATTCCAATTTTCCGTACTGGTTCCGCAACTCTAGGAACCGAGGTGATGCGAAACTTTTTTTGATGTGTGTAGTATTGTGGGTATGTCAAGCGTGTGGGTCACTTTCAAGGACGTATCGATAGTTTTGCATGGGATACGCATGACAGAAAAGGACGAAGGGAATCGAGAGAACGCAGTTAGTCCGATATAGCTCATTGGAATGGCGTAGATTTGACTTCAGAAAGGAAACAAGACTGCCACAAGCAGTCAAAGGAGTTTTCTAGGTCTAGGGAAACAAATACGACTTTTTAGTTGTTTTTTAGGTCGGAAACATCATTCGGTGAAGACACAAGGGATCCAGGTGACGTTTTTTCGTGTGTGATGGGCGGGTGTACCTGTAGAACGGTAAGGACCATTTCTCTTACAATATGACATTAATGACGTAATACCGAGTATGGAATATCAGCTGAAACCACGCACTTGCTAATGAAGACAGGATAGCAGAAGCCCAAGAATTGCTGCAGTAGGTTAAAATAAAATTTATTTCAGTGTGTTAAATGTTTTCTTTCACAAATGTCGGTATAATATGGGGAGAATGCACCAAACGCATAGTAGTACGAAAAACTCTGTTGTTAAATGATCTTGTGTGAATGATTTTCTCTGAATAATTTATAGTATGGGTATTTTATAACCAACTAATAGACCAATGGGTCGTAAAATTTTGTTATACCTCTCTATCAATGGCAAATGGGTCGCACAATACACTGCAGAGTATCTACTGTCCTTTAATTGTAGTTCTTCCAAATGTCGACAGCAGTGATCTAGGCACTTGGACACCAGAGAAGTAGCAGTGTATTACAGATTTCCTGCCGGCTGCATCGATCGTACAAGTGGCATCGAGCCCTTTGGAGATATGCTTTCAAGGGACGGTAACTGATTGCAGTCTCACTTTGTTTTTGATTCTACTGTACCTGTCAAATAATACCAGGCAACTTGTTCTGTATGAAAAACGCAACCTCCCACAGCTATTGGCTAGGGGGCGTTTAGACTGTAACGTGACTGTGACTATGCGATACTGTTTCATGTTTCGTAGGTCTTCTGTTGAGGGTACTGGACATGTTTGGTTGGGAGGAAATGTTAGCGTCTTTCTCGCTGAGAAGCTGTGCAGCTGGTGTGGGCTCTGGTTCCTCTGTGAATGTCCCTAGGAAGGGCCAGCATCCCTGGACAGTTGAGCAGTTTCACAGCAGTGGGGCCATGGCCCACTCCATGCTTTTGCTTGTTACAGCCGGGCCCTGTCCTCGCTGAGGGCAGAGAGCACTGTGCTATACCCAGAAAACAATTATGTCTGAGATTTTTGCCTTTCTGTACGAATATCAATCGACAAGACACCGTGGCGCTGCCTGAGCAGTGCAAATTCCTGATGTGTCCAATCGAACGAATTGTCTTCATCACTGTTCTTGGTGGAAAGAGGTTGACCAGTCTGCGGAAATCTGCTCCAGGCAAATACCAACACCTTACTTGTTAATGTGCGTTTCTACGGCATGAGTGGAACGTTTATAGTGTATTCTCCTTCTTTTTTGTGCAATAAGCGATATTATTGTTCGACAAACTGCCAACAGGATTATGTCGCCCCTCCATGCGGAGTTTGTTTTGAAATTAATCAGCAGGATGAAGAAGGAAGTTTCTGCGCGATTCGTCTCCCAGCTGCCGTCTGGTGCAGACTGCTACACCCTTGCCGACATTTGGGGACATTTTACGCAAATACAGTAGAGTAATTCATATTCTAGGAGCTTGTAGATTACTTGCTCTACCACCCGACTTGTGTTGACTACCTGATTACAATTTTGGTCGCTTTCTGTCTGAATCTGCGAGCTGCCCATAGGAGAAAATCTTGTAGCGTTTGCTTCATACTGTCTTCCATATTTTTGTACCATCCTACAGTGTTAGCATCATTTTGTGTAACATGTATTGAGATTTTATGTGAATTTTGTGTATTATAAAAGTCTGTTATATTCGAGCTTGACTTAGATTTCAAAATTCCTTAATTGTCGTACAACTTTTCCATTGTTAGGTGGTCCACCAAAAACAAATGTAACGTGTTGTACACCGAAGCTGTTGTTTTCACTGTGACGGTCTTATTTTCGTTGAGTACTATGGCCAAACACAACCAATTGTTGCTTGCAGTTAAATACAGATACCCATCGAGTTTCAAGGTACAGTATGACTCTGTTATGGTACCGCTCGGTGTTTGCCAGAGGAAAGCGTCTGAGTGGAGCTGAGCGGCACAGTCTTAAAAATACTTGACCGACCGCCATCTGCATCCAGAGACCCGCTCTTCAGTGTGCTTCTTAGTGGACTCGCGTTAGGGAGGAGTGTTGTTCACACTCTCGCTTGACCACCCAGACTAAGGTTATTGTTGATTAAAGCGAACGCCAGCGGTTTTAGGCGCTACAGTCTGGAACCGCGCGACCGCTACGGTCGCAGGTTCGAATGCTGCCTCGGTCATGGATGTGTGTGATGTCTTTAGGTTAGCTAGGTTTAAGTAGTTCTAAGTTCTAGGGGACTGATAACCTTAGAAGTTATGTCCCATAGTGCTCAAAGCCATTCGAACCAATTAAAGCGAACGCTAGCTCGCAGTTTCGTTTGACAAGAACAAGGTCGATGTTCTCCCCCTTCCTTGTCCTACTTCTAGCTTATACTTTGTTTCTAGTGACCTCACTACCAGACTGGGCAAAAAAACCAATCTTCATTAATTTTCCTTCCTCAGTGTTCAAGGTGACAGTGTTGTAATATTATCTAATTCCTGTATAGGACTATTCTTAGCTTGGGTGTTTCGGTGTATGGTGTACTGCTTAGTGTATTGAACTATTACGTACATAGTACGTCTATGGATTTGAGTATCAGGAGCTTGTTTATGTAACCCACTGCCACCCGGTCTGTTGTTTCTCATACGTGACATTTTTTCAGCTCCAAAGGCTACGGGGACGAACTGGCCTGGGGCTACGCGTGGCTGGCGAAAATCACCAACGATCAGACCTATCTGCAGCGGGCGGAGGAGGTGTACGAGGAGTTCGGACTCATTGTTGTGACGTAACAAGACTGTTACGCCACACGGTAGTAGCCAAAAGAAAGGCACGCTATTTTAACGCTGTGGCCGATAGTGCACGCACAGCAATAAGCAGCCGGTGTGAAGTCTGGAACATGAGAACTTATGAATGAATAAGAAGAAAAGTATGTAGATGCTTTTTACTTATCTTTTCTTTATTCCTTGGAATACATCGCTCTTGAATACTAGTAAGCTATAGGCACTGATACAATTGGCTCCTTGCTAGTTCGTAGCCATTAACTTCTGATGGCTATTCTGTCTCTCGGCTAATGAGAGAGAAAGGCTTCATACAACTGGGCGATAGCTAGGTTCGCGTACAACTGGGCGGTAGCTTGGTTCTCGTACAACTGGGGGCGAGTCCACTCTCGTATCACGAGACCTGCCTAGGTGGTGGCGCTAGGTCTGCGATCACAGTGGCGACACGCGGGTCCGACATGTACTACATGGACCGCGGCCGATTTAAGTTACCACCTAGCAAGTGTGGTGTCTGGCGGTGACACCACATTCCTCCCCCGCAAATCGGCGAACGGTCGTGAGATAAGGCTTCCGCCCGCCGTGGGGAGGACCACATGTTGACGTATGCGATGAGGTGGGGAGCCTAACAACAGGCGAGGCTGTGCCACCCGCACCCGGCCATCCGGTCCGAGGGGAGCTAGGAAACGCCTGCAAAACTAGTCCAGGGTGCACGTCAACATGCGGTGTATGCGCCCGAAAAGAAACAGGAGGGGCCAAATTGTCGACCTCCATTGCGTCGGGGTAGCCGACGCGCGATGACTCATGTGGTCCGGAGCGGGCTGGAGTGCCATGGCGGAGGACAGCTGGTCACGGGAAGCGATCGGCGGCGCGTGACCCTGGGAGGCGCTTGGCGGCTGCAACGAAGCGTCGAATGCGGTCGGCGGCGGCGGCGGCGGCTGCTGCTGCTGCGGCGGCGGCGGCGCGTCGCCATGGGGCAAAATGGAAGGCATCGTCGGTAACACCTGGGGATGAGGCGAGCCAGTAGATGGGTCCCCAGGGCGCTGACCGGACGGCACCGTCGCTGAAAGCAGACGGGGAGCGGCAGAACCCGAGCGACGACAGAGGCGCAGCTGATTGAGATGCCGACGCACCTCACCAGAGGCCCCCAAAACCAAATACATCGCGCGGCCGAGGCAGCGAAGAATGCGCCCTGCGAGCCAACGCCGTGAACCGCGATAGTTGCGATAAAATACAACGTCGCCTGGAGCAAAAGCAGGAGTCTGCCGCTGCGCAGGAACCTGATGCGGCGGATGCAGCAAAGACATCAAGGTGCGATGAGGACGACCGTGGAGCATCTCAGCCGGCGAGCGACCATCTCGGGGCTGAGAGCGATACGAAGACAAAAAGAGCAACAATGCGTCCTCCCGAGAATGCGACTCTTTCAATTTCAACATCTGTGACTTGAAAGTCCGGACCAATCGTTCAGCGGCACCGTTGGACTGAGGCGAAAACGGCGCGGATGTCAGATGTTGAATACCATTGGCCTGGCAGAAAGACTGGAATTCTGCGGACATGAATTGTGGGCCATTGTCGGAAACAATAGTCTGCGGAAGACCTTCAATGCAAAAGATAGCAGACAACGCTTGGATGGTGGCGGAGGACGTCGTGGAAGACATCCGGACAACAAAAGGAAAATTACTGAAGGCGTCGACCAGAACCAACCATCGAGCATTCCAGAATGGACCAGCAAAATCAATGTGCAAGCGTTGCCAAGGGGAAGTGGCTTTTGGCCACGCAAAGACTTTCCGCGGCGGTGCGGACTGTTGTTCGGCACACGCCGGGCACGAAGAACACATATTCGTAATCGCAGCATCGATTCCGAACCAAGTACAGTGCTGACGAGCAAGTTGTTTCGTTCGCACGATACCCCAATGTCCTTTATGAAGAAGCCGTAAAACAGAGGACTGTAACGAACGTGGGACCACGACTCTGGACTGATCATTATCAGAACGCAACAACAAAACACCACGTCGAACACAAAGTCGCTCCTTGTGAGCAAAAAATTGGCGAACCAACGGATCCTCGATCCGAGACTTTGACAAAGGCCATTGCGTAGTAACAAAACGTAGAACAGTAGCAAGGACAGGGTCAGCAGCTGTGGCTGTAGCAACACGACGAAAATCAATCGGAAACGCTTCGACCACTTCATCAGTTTCCGAATCAATGAACATGCAAGCAAGTTCGGAAGAATCGAATGCTTTATCCTCAGCAACAGGCAAACGGGACAACGCATCGGCGTTTCCGTGCTTAGCAGTGGACCGATACAAGATATCGTAGCGGTACTGCGAGAGGAAAATAGACCAGCGAATGAATTTCTGCGCTGTACGTGGAGGTACAGGCTTGGTCGGATGAAAAAGCGATGTCAAAGGTTTGTGGTCTGTGATGATGGTAAAGCGACGACCATACAAGAAATCATGGAACTTAGTAACACCAAACACGAGAGCCAAAGCTTCTTTCTCTATCTGTGAATAATTTCTTTGCGCAGACGAGAGCAATTTGGACGCAAAGGCAATAGGGCGATCATGTGAGCCAACTTTGTGCGCAAGCACAGCACCGATCCCGAAGTCCGATGCATCTACCATCAACAAAAGGGGTTTCTGGGGATCGAATGGCGTAAGGCAAGTATTAGAAAGCAACGCCGATTTCAACTGGCGAAAGGCGCGGTCACATTCCGTCGTCCAGACGAACGGAACACCTTTACGGCGTAAGCGATGAAGCGGAGCTGAAATGGAAGAGGCATTGCGCACATATTGATGGTAATAATTAATTTTACCCAACACACTCTGTAGCTGTTTCAGATTTTGAGGGGAAGGCAAATCGTGTATGGCACGGAGGTGCTCCGGACTTGGATGTATGCCTTGGGCATTAATGACATGTCCCAGGTATGGTAAGTCACGAGCAAAAAACACACATTTGTCCTTCCTCAAGCGAAGACCATTTTGCCGCAAGACCTGAAATAATGTTCGTAAGTTCGCAAGATGATCTTCTTCTGTCTGTCCGGAGATCACTATATCGTCCAGATAGTTTGCTGCAGTAGAAGAACGAAGAACGTAAAACGACACAAGGTTTGTTTGTCCCTTGAATGTTGCAAGAAGGCTGCACTGTCCTAACACAGGAATGTTCTGTCCGGAATATGTAGTTAGCGGAACATTTGCGGCACGCAACGGAGGTGCGCCCAGTTGTTTGTATGTGTCGTGATTGAGCAATGAAACTGCAGCTCCGGTATCGAGCTGGAATGGTATCACTTTGCCTTCAAAGTCTAAGTCCACAAAAAGTTTATTGTCCTGCTGACGACAAGAGCGACTGTTTTGTGCAATTGGAACAGACACTGGTACAGAATCACTTGCTAATTGACGTGATTTCCGGCGACGTCGACGCACAGTTTTTGTGGGACGATCACTGTCACTGTTAGAGAAAGTGTCACTTGACGAAGTGGAATGAACGACATGAATGTCCATAGGCGAAGGTCCACGAGCCTGAGTGTCCTTGGTTCGATTCCGGCGCGAAGCAAAGGGCCTGGAATGATTGTGATTGTCTGATCTGAGCTTTTTCTGGCAAGCACTTTGAACATGTCCTTTCTTATTGCAGAAAAAGCAAATAGCTTGGCGTGACGGGCAATGTTCACGCGAATGTCTAGTAGCACACCGCGGGCATGATTTCACTGCATTTGTGGGCTGGCGCGGCACACCTGGCTTAGCACGCGGCGGTCGCTGTGTGTCCGTGCGCGAGGCCCGGTGACCGGGCCGCGCTGCGCGTCCAGCGGGCCGGTTAATGTTACACACGGCTGGCGAAGTTTCAAAAGATTCCTGAGCACAGTCCAGTGTGTCCTGTCTATCCAATATGTCTATCACTTGTTGAAGGGAGGGATTAACTAGTTTCAAAATTTGCTCCCGTATGCGAACATCAGAAACGTTCTGTGCAATTGCATCACGCACCATTGTATCTGAATAAGAAAGACCACAGTCACATTCAAAGGCACAGTCCCTAGTAAGTCCTTGCAATGTTGCTACCCACTCCCTATTAGTTTGACCGGCCGTACGTTTTGTACGAAAAAACGTATACCGTTTTGCAACCACATTAACTGTGTCTTTGAAATAGGCATCTAATGCAGACAAAATTTCCTCGTATGACAAAGTTGCTACGTCGCGGCGGGGAAACAATTTCACTATCACACGGTATGTGGACACACCGACACAAGAAAGCAAAAACGGCTGCCGCTCATTACCTTGAATTCCGTAGGCAGCAAGGTGAAATGCAAACTGACGAGACCACTCTTGCCAGGTCTCATCGGCTGCCACGTATGGTCGAAAGGGAGGTGCAACAGCGTTCAGTGGCAGCGGTAGCGAAGAAGCGGCGGCGGCCGCATCGGTGTGCAGCGCACGTTGACCCTGGACGAGCTGTCCAAGGGCATCCAGTAACGCCTGCGTCTGCTGATTCTGCAAGCGATAAAATTCGGACAGTACATCTGGAGAATGTGGCGAAGCCATGACACAATTAAATGTAAGCAATCAGAAAGAAGTTTTTACTCGTCGCCAATCTGTTGTGACGTAACAAGACTGTTACGCCACACGGTAGTAGCCAAAAGAAAGGCACGCTATTTTAACGCTGTGGCCGATAGTGCACGCACAGCAATAAGCAGCCGGTGTGAAGTCTGGAACATGAGAACTTATGAATGAATAAGAAGAAAAGTATGTAGATGCTTTTTACTTATCTTTTCTTTATTCCTTGGAATACATCGCTCTTGAATACTAGTAAGCTATAGGCACTGATACAATTGGCTCCTTGCTAGTTCGTAGCCATTAACTTCTGATGGCTATTCTGTCTCTCGGCTAATGAGAGAGAAAGGCTTCATACAACTGGGCGATAGCTAGGTTCGCGTACAACTGGGCGGTAGCTTGGTTCTCGTACAACTGGGGGCGAGTCCACTCTCGTATCACGAGACCTGCCTAGGTGGTGGCGCTAGGTCTGCGATCACAGTGGCGACACGCGGGTCCGACATGTACTACATGGACCGCGGCCGATTTAAGTTACCACCTAGCAAGTGTGGTGTCTGGCGGTGACACCACACTCATCAACATAGGAGGCGGCCTGAACTGGGAGCAGAAGGCGTCAGGAGTTGACGTAAGTATCACAAGACTGCAGGTAATGCCTGCACTGATATCAGTTTCATCTGAAGCTTATTTGACATCCAAGACTTAACAATCTTCACTGTGGACGTGAGAGTACTGTTCAATTCATCAGTCAATCACGTATTTGATGTGTTGCAACCTACGTCGACATCAGTGCCCCACGGAATGATTCGCACATGGTCGGAATTTATCTGGAAGTTACATAAAGCAACAATATTTAAAAGTGAAGTAATTGGGTAGGTATTCCATGGATATCTGGCATAAAACTGCGTATTAAATTTGCAGATACGACGTAGAACGCTGGGGTGTAGTACTGTATACATTAATTGTTGCTGCTGTCTGGAGAGAATTTCAAATAATTTGATTCAAAAAAAGGTCTTCTCAGGGATACGTTAAAACCAAAGGAGCAGAATGTGGTTATATGAAGCTGAAGGCTTGTTAGGAGACATTTGACGGAGAATGAAGAAACGAATTATGAAGCCCTAATAGAATTGAGAGACGTGGCAGCAAACATTCTCGGCTTGAAATAGCCACAAAGTAGACGCCCTTTTAGCAAATAAGATTTTAGTTAACCGAATAAAAAAATAATGACATGACTCCACTCTAATGCATGCCTGTAGATATGATGTCACTCTGATGTGTCGATTGCTAGATACTGACTTTACCGAGAACTTTCTCCTTTGGCCTCAAGAGGATGAGTGCATCCACTTTCAGACCTTTTCATCATAGAAAAATCCGAGGTTATCATCGGGAACCGAACCTGCCACTTCAGACTTAATAGCCAGTAACGCTAGCACAATGACGCTGCCTTTTCGATAATTCAACGCCGCAAAAGCGGTTATTCGTTAGCACCCACTCGAGAAATTGATGGACATGGTACGGAGAGGCTGTGAAGGTTGCAAGATCCCCTCGCTTCTAAACTGATACTGTTACTACTCAGCTTATCCGCGAGTCCGTAGAGGGTTGTATATGTGACGTACAGTATGACTGGTCAGCATTTCCACCCGAAATTTGCGAGTGTAAGTCGGACCTTTCTTGATCCGCCTTGGTGGGTCGTGTCGTCGGGTGCAGCTCTCGTAAATGTCGTCCCTTGCAGATTCTTCATTGGCTCATTGGATGTCTCCGTCGGTGGAAGCTAATTATCTGAAATTGCTGTCGATCAACTTTGGAGTATCTATTTACTCGAAATTAACATTCAGAATGCCCTTCGTATCACTTCTATTCCTATTAGATCAATAACGAAACACTCATGTCACAAACTACTTGTAACCGAGAACATGACTACCATCGAACAAGACTGGAAGAGCTCTTAACACCGACTGCCGACTTTGGCGCGCAGTCCGTATCTCTTACTAGTTTCGTCATAGTTCGTGGATTTCCGATCAAGTTCGTACTTACTAAGACATGCATTTGTTAATGAACGGGTGTGAATTTCAACGAGGCAAAGTTATGATAAATAGCTTTAAACATCGAGAGGCTCCTCCTAGTATTCATGTTGTCATAAATGATTTTAATTATTAAATATAAATAAACAAAATCGGTGACTTTGGTGCCAAGATGGCGGTACTTCCCGTCATGTATATTTCCCAGGCTGACGCTTGTTGCTACGGTCCAGCGCCGAGCCGCACCCCACTATGCGCGACATATGGTCGCTTCGTCACCTAGCCAGCCAGCGTGGGAAATGCTCTCCGATTCATGGCCGGCTACGGACTACAGCACTTCCTAACTATCGTGAATACATAAATGAGAGACAATAATTTATTAAAACTGGTAAATATGTCTTCCTCACGTAAGAGGCACCTTTCAAGGTCCAAGGGATGTGTACCGGCCGCCGTGCCGTCCTCTGTCTTGCGGCGTCATGCCGATGCAGTAGTGGGGTGGTGGTGGGGGGGGGGGGGGGGTGTTCGTCGGAGGGGACACGCAGTCAGCACACTGCTCTCCTGGCCTTTCGCAGACTTTACAGACTGTGGAGCCGCTGCCAATCTGTCAAGTAGCTCCCGAACTTGAGTCACGAGGCTGAGTGCACCCGGTACAGGTCCTCCCACGAAGGAAAAATCCTTGGTAGTACTCCGGTCATCCGCATCGCAGCCGTCTACGCTGACCACTGAGGAATAGGCTGCTGCTGATGAAATAAGAGGGATGCAGCCTCAAAAATCAAATGTACGAACTTCACATGTATGCATATGGCCATACACAACACACAAACCACAGGGACACATACGCACACACACACACACACACACACACACACACACACACACACACACATATATATATATATATATATATATATATATATATATATATATATATATACGCGTCAAACGAAGAAACTACAAAGAACGAAACTTGTCTAGCTTGAAGGGGGAAACCAGATGGAGCTATGGCTGGCCCGCTGGATAGCGCTGCCATAGGTCAAACGGATATCAACTGAGTTTTTTTTTTAAAATAGGAACCCCATATTTTAATTACATATTCGTGTAGTATGTAAAGAAATATGAATGTTGTAGTTCGACCACTTTTTTCGCTTTGTGATAGATGGCGCTATAATAGTCACAAACATATGACTCACAATTTTACACGAACGGTTGGTAACAGATAAGTTTTTTAAATTAAATTACAGAACGTAGGCACATTTGAACATTTTAATTCGGTTGTTCCAACGTGATACATGTACCTTTGTTAACTTCTCATTTCTGATAACGCATGCTGTTACAGCGGGATTACCTGTAAATACCACATTAATGGAATAAATGGTCAAAATGATGTCTGTCAACCTCAATGCATTTGGCAATACGTTTAACGACATTCCTCTCAACAGCGAGTAGTTCGCCTTCCGTAACTTTCACGCATGCATTCACAATGCGCTGACGCATGTTGTAAGGCATTGTCGGTGGATCACGATAGCAAATATCCTTCAACTTTCCCCACAGAAAGAAATCCGGCGACGTCAGATCCGGTGAACGTGCTTCGGCGACCAATCCACCTGTCATGAAATATGCTATTCAATACCGCTTCAACCGCACGCGAGCTATGTGCCAGACATCCATCATGTTGGAAGTACATCGCTATTCTGTCATGCAGTGAAACATCTTGTAGTAACATCAGTAGAACATTGCGTAGGAAATCAGCATACATTGCAGCATTTAGATTGCCATCGATAAAATGGGGGCCAATTATCCTTCCTCCCATAATGCCGCACCGTACATTAACCCGCCAAGGTAGCTGATGTTCCACTTGTCGCAGCCGTCGTTGATTTTCTGTTGCCCAGTAGTGCATATTAGGCCGGTTTACGTTACCACTGTTCGTGAATGACGCTTCGTCGCTAAATAGTATGCGCGCAAAAAATCCGTCATCCTCCCGTAATTTCTCTTGTGTCCATGACAGAACTGGGTTCAAGGTCGTTCAAAGTCGTCACTATGCAAATCCTGGTGCATAGAAATATGGTGCGGGTGCAATCGATGTTTATGTAACATTCTCAATACCGACGTTTTTGAGATTCCCTATTCTCGAGCAATTTGTCTGCTACTGATGTGCAGATTAGCCGCGACAGCAGCTAAAACACCTACTTGGGCATCATCATTTGTTGCAGTCGTGGTTAACGTTTCACATGTTTCTGATCACTTCCTGTTTCCTTAAATAAGGTAACTATCCGGCGAACGGTCCGGACACTTGGATGATACCGAGCAGCATACATAGCACACGCTCGTTGGGCATTCTGATCACAATAGCCATACAGCAACACGATATCGTCCTTTTCCGCAATTGGTAAACGGTCCATTTTAACACGGGTAATGTTTCGCGCAGCAAATACCGTCCGCACTGGCGTATTGTAACGTGATACCACGTACTTATACGTTTGTGACTATTACAGCGCCATCTGTCACAAAGGGAAAAAAGTGGACCAACTAAAACATTCATATTTCTTTACGTACTACACGAATATGTAATAAAAAATGGGGGTCCTATTTAAAAAAAAACGCAGTTGAAATCCGTTTGACCTATGGCAGCGCCATCTAGCGGGCCAACCATAGCGCCATCTGGTTTCCCCCTTCAACCTAGACGAGTTTCGTTCTTTGTAGTTTTTTCGTTTGATTCTTATTTCGTGAGATGTTTGGCCCGGTCACTATCAATGGACCGCTCTATACGAGGGAAGGCCATGAGGCTAACTAAAAGATCTGGCTTTTATAGGAACCAATTCATGCACTACATCAAAGTGAAAGTAGTCTCTAATTGCTCTGCTTTCGTCAACTTCAGATCCAATACCAGCAAGTTATAGGATGTGAATGTCGCAACTGTGTCGGAGTGCGTGGGAATTCGCGGCCGAAGTTTACCAATAAAGTTTCCTCTTTGAAGTTTGAGTTCCACACACGGTTAGAAAGGCCAAGATGGACAAAAACCTGGACGAATTTAGGTCCACCTGCTGAAGTTTTCCGTATGCACCACTAATCCTAGCATTTGCATCCTGACTACATGATTGGTTTTTATTACTTCCATTTCGATATGTGGGTTATCTGATGGTAAAAAATTTTCAACCTACTTTGCGAAGTTCCTTCATTCTCAGAAGAAATTTATCAGCAGCAGAGTCAAACAGTACAGTCTGGTGAAATGAACGATTGTGGTTCGTATGAGTTCCAGTAACACGACTTCCTGCGCCGTTTCCTCATATTAGCGTTCTCAAAATTTATTGTAGGACGTTTGAGAATACTTTTGATAGTACTAAATTTCCGTCTCTGACTCATTCAATTCTGAATATCTTCTACCCTGATGGCGTCTAATGCACCCTGTATCAACATGGCGTGCATTACTGCACTCTTGTAGGTTGTATCAACGCCCGATTTATCTGGGGTTCATACTCATTACTCCGTTGTATAATTTCGTTACTGCAAGAACGTATGTGCAATTTAACTTCCTTCTAGCAAACAGTTTAAATCAGATTTTAGCATCACATGAATTTCTGTGACAAATGGAAATAATTTCTGGTACAGTACAAAGAACGAGTCCCTCTCTACAGTGAGTTATCCAGGCTGAACAACATTACAGGAGCAGTCTGTGTATGTAGAGAGCACAGATACTGTATTTTATAATGCAGGAGAGTTCCGTAATAAATACCGAAAGATACTCCGCGCGCGCAGTTGCCGAGATTCGGTGTGGAATTTTGTACCGTGCTGCAGGGCAAAGATTTTAAATTAATAAAGGCTCTAACAGGCATCTAATAACGTACTCATAAAACACTGAAATTGAGAAATAAATTTGTTAAGCTATTAGGGGCCTGCTATTCATCATTTTAATAGCTGTGCATTAAAATACTTCATTAAGCCCTCGAATCGGTTAATTTAGAGAGAGGATACTTTTTTTTTGTTCGGCTGTGCAAACACGAGCTGCACACATGTTTCACAGAGGACCGAATGTAAACTCTCGGAGGGAGATTATCTGCCGCTCCACGGCTGCTCTTTGTTTGTAAATTGCATTATGTGATTAACGAGTGACTTTGATGACCGGAGCTTGAAGGACAGCAGCTGTCCACTGCTGTGTTACAGGAAGGCAATAACTGCATTACCTTGACATTTATTTACGGATTCAGTTACCGTGAATTGATCTCTTCACTTCAAAAGGATATATCTGCTGAACGGAACTCTGTGTGCGCTAGGATGAACACTGTTCACTATGTATTCACTAATACAGCATTTTTTTGAGTAAATAGGAGATTTAGAGGCGTCTTACAGACAGCTACATTAGATACAACTGACTTAATCACAGCACTTTATTTGATGGTATTTTTTATTTTGTAGGCTTTGTATATGTGTGGTCTCAAAAGGAAAATGGAACTTCAGAACCACCTTTACGCCAAATATCCATGGGGTAACAATCAAATTGCTTCACTGATAAATATGTTGTTGTTTTATGTAGCCTCGAGATAAATTCTGGACATATGCAAATAACTTCAAATGGTTCAAGTGGCTCTGAGCACTATGGGACTTAACATCCATGGTCATCAGTCCCTTAGAACTTAGAACTACTTAAACCTAACGAACCTAAGGACATCACACAACACCCAGTCATCACGAGGCAGAGAAAATCCCTGACCCCGCCGAGAATCGAACCCGGGAACCCGGGCGTGGGAAGCGAGAACGCTACCGCACGACCACGAGCTGCGGACTGCAAATAACTCCGTGGGAGAAAGCGAAATACATCGTGATACATCAAATGAATATTAGCTGCGATTTGTAAACTATAAGGGAAGCGGGTCCTGACATCATTTATGAAGATTTTTAAACATTGCTGGCGGAAAGCAAGAATACCGGACGACTAGAGACAAGCCGTAATTCATTCGCTACAGAAGACAGATGACAGGGCAGGCACCAACAATTACCGATACATGTTTCTGCTTCCAGCAACCTACTAAATTATATCCAAAGCTGCATTGAATAAGACACAAGACCAAGCAGAACGCACAACTGGCGGCTACCAGGCGGGAGTCATAGAAAATAGGATCTTGCCCAGAGCACATTTTTAACTTGAAAACAATCCTATGGATAAGAACAACCTGGAACCTTCACATAGTTGTTACGTTCATTGATTTCAAGGAAGCCTATGCTTATGAAGACAGACAGACAGTATTTCTGTCAGTGAAAGAAGTAGATATCGACGAAAACACTACACTGTTAAGTGAATAGACACTCATAGACACAACTTGAAAAATTAAATTCTTAGGAGAAGTTTCTGAACCTTCAGAATTAACAAAGATGTTCCTCACAGCGATGGGCTCTCACCGATTCTCTTGAGTCTGGCTTTAAACAGGGTCGTGAGAGAGTGGGATAAAGAACTACAATAGAAACACATTGAAGGAATACATCTAGGACCAGGAAGATGAAGATCTATAGTGAAATGTCTCTCTTTTGCTGACAATATTGCAGTATCGTCATTTTTATGTTTTCCGTCTTTCCCTTAGTTGCTCTAAATTCGTGGAGGTACGTACCGTCTATGCAATTAAATGAAGGTTTACTGCCGTAAGCGTTTCGCTTCTTTTACTTGGGAAACATCATCGGTGGCCTGAAATACATGTTTCTTTTTATACGTACAATAAACGTATTATGTGATAGATATAGTATGCTGCTATATTACATTTTTTCGTGTTTTTCTCTTGCTTTTTAGGATGGAAGCAACCGTTGTAGCACAAGTTCCGTGTAGTTAATGTATCGTTCGATATTACGATTTCCAACGCTGTTAACACGCGTGTGGTCCTGGAGACGTATTAGTTGGTTTTCAAACTCCAGCTGGCCGATTTCTGGCGTTCTCTGATCCACATTTGTCACAGCGCATGTTTCACTTTCAATTTCCATTTGGTGATCAACATATGTATGTTTTCGCTGTGTAATATTGCGAACTGCTGTTGTGTGTTTGTCTGTCTTCTGTTTGTGTTTGATGTTTTTCATTTGTTGTGTGTGTGTGTGTGTATGCACGCGCTCACGCTGGTGCATGTGTGTATTCTGCCCTTTTTTTAATATGAATTTGGTGTATGTGTGTATTCTGCCCTTTTTTAAATATGAGTTAGTGTGTCTGTGTGTGCGTGTGTGTGTGTGTATGCACGCGCTCACGCTGGTGCATGTGTGTATTCTGCCCTTTTTTTAATATGAGTTTGGTGTATGTGTGTATTCTGCCCTTTTTTTAATATGAGTTAGTGTGTCTGTGTGTGTATGTGTGTGTGTGTGTGTGTGTGTGTGTGTGTGTGTGTGTGTGTGTGTGTGTGTGTATTTTGCTGTGTGTAATTTTTTAATTAATAATAAATATGGGTTTGTGTGTGTGGGTTTTTTGCTGTGTGTAAATGTACGAGCGTGCACACACACACACACACACACACACACACACACACACACACACACAACAACAACTGAAAAACATCAGCCAGTCGATGTGGCCGAGAGGTTCTAGGCGCTTCAGTCTGGAGCCACGCGACCGCTACGGTCGCATGTTCGAATCCTGCCTCGGGCATGGATGTGTGTGATGTCCTTAGGTTAGTTAGGTTTATTAGTTCAAAGTTCTAGGGGACTGATGACCACAGATGTTAAGTCCCATAACCAACCATTATCTGGTCAGTATTTCGGTGGCGGTGTGACACAGATTGTCGGTGTTTGATGTACTTTATTTTAGACATCCCTTAAGGTAGTGGCTAGCAGGTGTGCATTTGAGCACGTGACGTTTTGGTATACGATTCCCATCAGGTGGTCTTTCCACATCCGGTGCTTACATAATGTGGCACACATGGTTTTTAAATAATTAAGACGCTCACATCTATCCCATAGACGATAGTCATATTCATATAAGTGGTTACTAGCCCAAGAGTGGTGAAATGGAGCCTCAGGTGACAAGATGAAGTTTAGCTGGTCCGTCTCGACCTTTTGGGATATAATTCCCTTTACATTTATTTGTAGTTGCAATCCAGAGACGACTTCATTCTTGTCCGTTTATGGCATGCACATGGGCATATTAGTAGCTATCTTTTATTTCTTTTTAATTTTCCCCTGTGAAAAACATGCTGTTTTCGCATGTGAAGTGTCCATAAATTTTCTTAGTTGTCTTTTCGGGTCAAGCACGTTTTATCACATCATATCTGTTTAACAATAGCCCTTAATATAAGAGTCGATAATTCTCTTTTGTAGCGTGTAGTGAAATTGACCTCTGTCGATAGATAGAGTATAAGGGCGATGAAAGGGCGTTGCACGTCCCTTCACGCAATTACCATATTTTTTACGCGTAAAACATAATTTGACCTATGCTGGTCATTTTCTATTACATGGCGATGAAGTGGCGTTGTTCGTTCACTCACGCGTTAATTTTAGTAATAAGATAAAAAATTAATCTTGATAATCTTCTTCATTCAGTGCCTGTCATCAATAAGAAGTATATCTACATCATCTGATAAAAACACTACTCGACTATCTGTGCACAGGTTAACCGAGATTATTGCATTATGGCGTTTACATTCTACAGTTTCGCTGTTTTATGTTCTATGTCATCTTCCATTAATAACGATGAGTGCGTTATGCAGCATTCGTTGTGAAAGGGCAGATATATTCTAATAGTGTAAGTCGGGGTAGTGTGTTCGAACTTATATAAATCCATGCATAGTCTGTTACATTTTAGTCATAACCAGGTGCAGAGGCTTCATGTTTAAGATTTTCATCCTTTCTATAAGTATATGGTTTTGGATATAACTGCAGTGTTCCCCGCCATGTTGATTCTCAGCGCGTTATCTAGTCCTACTTAGTTTCACGTGAGCTCCCGAGGCCCACTGCAAAGCGTCCATGGAGACAAGGCGCGCGCCAGAGCTTACGTTAAGTCTTGGTGTTGACTTAGAACTTATGTACCGCAGTTTTAAAATTTTACTTCGCCTGTTCAGGCAGTTTTAGTTTTATTTCTTGACATGCCCTCTTAGGAAAATTATAGATTCCGGTGTATCTTCTGAAGAAGGCTCAATTATTTGGGCTGAAATCTAGGTAAAGGTTGGTTTCATTACCGCAATCGAGGCTGATAGTTTCTTATATATTAGGTTATCACGGTCGCTGACTGTGTTGCAATGTTGAAAGTACAAAAAAGATGAAAAGAACTGTGTGGAGCACTTTCTTTCATCGAATATCAACCGATGAAAAGCCATGTTATGCTTCGTGTCCACCTCCAAACACTTGGTGCAAATATAGGCAAGCTGAATTTTCTGCCACCCTGCATGAATTTACACATAAACATTCTCTTCCTTTGGCAGTAAAGGGGGGCAATCAAGCCTCTTTGCAGAGATCTGGCGAATCCTGACCTGCTAAAGAAGTGTTTACATGGGAAGACCCAGAATGTGATTGAGTCCTTCAATAATTTTGTGTGGTGCCCTGTGCCTAAAAATGTATTTGTTGGCATTATGATTCTAAAGTTAGCAGTGTCTGATACTGTAATAACTTTTAATGGTGGGAACTATGAAAGACTTAAAGTTCTGGAGAAGTTAGGGGTAAGATTTGGACAGAACATAGCTAAAGGACTGCGGTAACTGGATGAATTTCGTGCACGCGAAGCAGAGTTAGCTGTCAGCAAATGACAAAAAAAGCAAGAAAGAAAAGGAGGAGACAAACACTGGGGTATTGTGACTCTGAAGAAGATACAGACTATGGGCCAGGGCAATCTTGTGCATAAAAGACGCAGAAATGTAAGTCTGCATAAGAATATGTAATAAAAAGGTTTTAAATCTGAATATCTCTGATGTACATTTCTTGCAATAAATGACCCGTTTTGTATAAAAAGTACTGATGGCAGAGTCATGAAATTTTCACACCATGCCAAGTGTGAGATTCAACACATATGGAACCAGAATAATTAAAATATCCTGATTTGTTTTGTTTTTATGTTCTTTTATTTACAAAATTCTGTCAAAAAATTGAGAGTTTGAAAAAAAAAAAAAAAGATAACATGCCCCACAATACAATTTTAGTGATAATTCTAGTTCAGTGCATCTAGAAAGGTGGATTCAGTAATTATGGAAAATTGTAAGTTGGTGTCTTGAAAAGTTTCCAAGATAATGGGTCACAAAATTCAGTAATTTAACATTGGCGGCATAGGACATACAGTGTCCCCTTAAAACCATGGCCTGGTCAGATGAGTCCAGATTTCAGTTGGTAAGAACTGATGGTAGGGTTGTAATGTGCCGCAGCTTCCACGAAGTCATGGACCCAAGTTGTCAACAAGGCATTGTGTAAGCTGATGGTGGTTCTGTGCCGGTGATGGTGGTGTTTACATGGAAAGGACTGGGTCATCACGTGCAAACGATCATTGGTTGGGAAAGGGTATGCGGCTACATGGAGATCATCTACAGCCATAAACAGATTTCGTGGTGCCGAACAACGATGGAATTTTTATGGCTGACAATGCACCATATGATCGGGCCACAATTCTTCGCGATTGGTTCGAAGGACGTTATGGACAGGTCGAAGGAATGATTTGGCCACCCATGTCTCCCAACGTGAATCCCATGGAACATTTACAAGACATAATCAAGAGGTCAGTTCGTGCCCAAAATCCTGCACCGGCAATACTTTCGCAGTTACTGGCGGCTGCACAGGCAGCATGGCTCCATATTTCTTCAGGAGACTCTCAGTGAGTTTCTGAGTCCATGCTACGCAGAGTGTGTGCACTATGCAGGGAAAATGGAGCTTTGACGAGAAATTGGCGGTTATGATTTTTGTGATCTCAGTAGAAGTTTCTCTTCACCCTCCACGTTAGCCGAGAGCGCTAATGCGCTGCTTCCTAGACTCGGGTAGGCGCGCCGGCTGCGGACCGAATCCGCCCGGCAGATTACCGACGTCGGCCAGTGTGTCGGCCAGCCTGGATGTGATTTTAGGATGTTTTCCACATCCCGATAGGTGAATACCGGGCTGGTCCCCACGTTGCGCCTCAGTTACATGGCTCGCAGACATCTGAACACGTTCGCATTATTCCATGGATTAAACTAGACGCAGACAGCTGGGGTACATTAATTCTGTCCCGGGGCGTACGGGATGGCGGCATGAAGGGCATCCGGCCACCCCTTAAAACTAAATTTGCCAAATCCGTTCCTAACCGTGCCGATCCTGCGAAACCGCGGGAAAAGGCACCAGCACGAGAAAGAAAGAAGAAAGTGTAAGTTTCTCTTCGCCTAGCTTGAACCTTCTCGTACGTTTACCTGTTGCGCAGACGATTGCCCGAGGTTTCTTTTCGCTTTTGGAAGGCATCGGAAGTGACCATTGAACAACAAAGCTGTCGAGGCGTTCAGCCGCTACGCCGCGGTTCCCCGCAGAAGAGGGGAGCTTAGCGTGCGAGTGCCGTGGTTTCGCTGCCCATTACGGTCCGCCGTAGTGTTTCATTAGCAGCCGCTGGCAGGCGTGGCGCTGCGGTCTCCGGCCCTGCTGGAGTGTACACTTGGCGACAGCTGCGCCTACCGCAGACCTCGTTACACTAATGCGGCTGCAGCGGCCTACGGCCGTACTAACACGACCGCGTTAAGCGCCGATTCCGGTGCTCTCTTATCGTGAATGGCGGGTGTGATTTCAACTATTGCCAGTAACACTGTAAAGAAGGAATACGGCAACGTTACTGCTCATTCAAGGAGACAAGTTTATACATGTGTGTGTGAGTGTGAGTGTGTGTGTGTGTTTGTGTTTTTGTTTGTGTGGTGTCTGTTCATTCTGACCTGGCCAAAAGGACACACACACACACACACACACACACATATATATATATATATATATATATATATATATATATATATATATATATGTGTGTGTGTGTGTGTGTGTATACAACACTTTTCACCATATATATATATATATATATATATATATATATATATATATATATATATATACACGGTGAAACGTGTTTAAACCGACAAACTCTAGGAGGTCGTCGGGGACATCAAAACAAATATTTTTCGCTAATGTCATTTTTTCCTGTAAGGATTATTTAAACCGGTGGAGGTCGTATTACGCTCTTCAGTTGTTAGAGGCCGTATTATGATCTTCAGCTGTTAGAGGGCATATTACGCTCTTCAGTTGTAGGCAACTGCTATCACCAGTGTGGTAGTGCATTGTATCTCTTTACTAATGGAGCGATACACCTGGAGTGAGTACACTGATAGGGTTGGTGCGTACTACGTAGCGCACCACAACGGACGAGCTGCACAGCGGGTTTATCAACAACAATATCCTAATCGCCGTATCCTACATCATACCGTACGAGCTTTGCTGCTGAGTACCAACGTCTGCGTGAGACCGGGTCATTTAGCCGATTACCTGGACAGGGACGCCGTCGCACGGTAAGAACGCTGCAATTTGAGGACGCTGTCTTGCAGCATGTGGAGCGGAATCCTTCAATCAGCACTCGTGCAATTGCACGTAACATGGGGACGAATCAAACGAATGTAAGAACAGTCCTTCGAGAGCAATTACACCGTGTCCACAACCTGGAACCAGTTGATTATCCACCCAGAGCACAGTTTTCGCAGTGGTACCTGGAACAGTGTGAAATGCTTCCTACATTTCCATCCTATGTGTTGTTTAAAGATGAAACAGCGTTCGGGCGTGATGGAGTCTTCAACATGCACAATTCGCATGTTTTGAGTGAGGATAACCCACATGCCACAGTTACTAGCGCTCATCAAGTGCGGTTCTTCGTTATTGTGTGGGTCGGTATTGTTGGGGATTGTTTAACTGGGCTGTATCTGCTACCTAGGCCATTAAATGACAGGCACTATTTCCATTTTTCTCTCCAGAACATTGCCAGAATTTCTGGAAGACGTCCCGCTCCCTACAAGGCAACGCATATGGTTCCAACATGACGGGGCGCCGGCACATTTCAGTCGTAGTATGCGTCGGTTCCTAGACCGACAGTTCCCAGAAACGTGGATTGGCAGAGGTGGGCCTGTACCATGGCCTGCTCGTTCCACAGGTTTGTCCCCTGTGGACTTTTTTGTGTGGGGAGAGATGCGCAACCTTGTTTAAGCAACTCCTGTTGCATCAGAAGAGGATCTGGTTGCCCGGATGATAGTAGCAGCAGCAGAAACAATTCAGGATACTCCTGGGGATTTTCCGCGCGTCGGACAGAACAAGATCCGACGGTATAAGCTTTGCTTACCTGTCAATGGAGGCAGTTTTGAAAATCTACTGTAATTGAAATTTGGTTGTGTAAACCTCTTGTCTCTTGGTCATAAAAAAAATGGAAAAGTATCTGTTGGTTTAATTAATTTGCCACCAGAGGAATCTTCCTCTACCGGTTTAAATACTCCTCATAGGAAAAAGTGAGATTAGGGAAAAACATTTGTTTTGATGTCCCCTACAACGTCACAGAGTTTGTCGGTTTAAATTCTTTTCACCCTGTGTATACGTATATACAGGGTGGTCCATTGATAGTGACCGGGCCAAATATCTCACGAAATAAGCGTCAAACCAAAAAACTACAAAGCACGAAACTTGTCTAGCTTGAAGGGGAAAACCAGATGGCGCTATGGTTGGCCCGCTAGATGGCGCTGCCATAGGTCAAACGGATATCAACTGCGTTTTTTTAAATAGCAACCACCATTTTTATTACATATTCGTATAGTACGTAAATAAATATGAATGTTTTAGTTGCATCACTTTCTTCACTTTGTGATAGATGGCGCTGTAATGGATACAAACGTATAAGTACGTGGTATCACGTAATATTCCGCCAGTGCGGACGGTATTTGCTTCGTGATACACTAGCCGTGTTAAAATGGACCTTGTACCAATTGCGGAAAAGGTCGATATCGTATTGATGTATGGCTATTGTGATCAAAATGCCCAACGGGCGTGTGCTATGTATGCTGTTCGGTATTCTGGACGACATCATCCAAGTGTCCAGACCGTTCGCCGGATAGTTACGTTATTTAAGGAAACATGAAGTGTTAGGCCACAAGTGAAACGTCAGCCATGACCTGCAACAAATGATGGTGCCCAAGTAGGTCTTTTAGCTGCTGTCGCGGCTAATCCGCACATCAGTAGCAGACAAATTGCGCGAGAATCGGGAATCTCAAAAACGTCGGTGTTGAGAATGCTACATCAACATCGATTGCACCCGTACCATATTTCTATGCAGCAGGAATTCCATGGTGACGACTTTGAACGTCATGTACAGTTCTGGCACTGGGCACAAGAGAAATTACGGGACGATGACAGATTTTTTCCACGCCTTCTATTTAGCGACGAAGCGTTATTCACCAACGGCGGTAACGTAAACCGGCATAATATGCACTATAGGGCAACGGAAAATCCACGGTGGCTCCGACAAATGGAACATCAGCGACCTTGGCGGGTTAATATATGGTGAGGCATTATGGGAGGAAGGATAATTGGCCCCCATTTTAGCGATGGCAATCTAAATGGTGCAATGTATGCTGATTTTCTACGTAATAATCTACCGATGTTACTAGAAGATGTTTCACTGCATGACAGAATAGCGATGTACTTCCAACATGATGGATGTCCGGCACATAGCTCGCGTGCGTTTGAAGCGGTATTGAATAGCATATTTCATGACAGGTGGATTGGTCGTCGAAGCACGTTCTCCGGATCTGACGTTCCCGGATTTCTTTCTGTGGGTAAAGTTGAAAGATATTTGCTATCTTGATCCACCGACAACGCCTGACAACATGCGTCAGCGCATTGCCAATGCATGTGCGAACATCACGGAAGACGAATGTTACACATACTGCCAAATGCATTGAGGTTGACGGACATCATTTTGAGCATTTATTGCATAAATGTGGTATTTACAGGTAATCACGCTGTAACAGAATGCGTTCTCAGAAATTATAAGTTCACAAAGGTACACATGCATCACATTGGAACCACCGACATAAAATGTTCAAACGTACCTACGTTCAGTATTTTAATTTATTTTAATTTAAAACACCTACCTCTTACCAACTGTTCGTCTATAATTGTGAGCCATGTGTCTGTGACTATTACAGCGCCATCTGTCACAAAGCGAAAAAAGTGGTGCAACTAAAACATTCACATTTCTTTACGTACTACATGAATATGTAATAAAAATGGGTGTTCCTATTTTAAAAAACGCAGTTGATATCGATTTGACCTGTGGCAGTGCCATCTAGCGGGCCAACCATAGCGCCATCTGGTTTCCCCCTTCAAGCTAGATAAGTTTCGTTCTTTGTAGTTTTTTCGTTTGACGCTTATTTCGTGAGATATTTGGACCGGTCACTATCAATGGACAACCCTGTGTATATATAAGGCCAGACGTCAATGATCGAACTCTTACGGTAAACGGAGAATCGTAGAAATGCTGCAAATAATGAGGATAATCGGCAAGTGGCACTACATTAGTAGTGTGTGGACTAGTTGAAAATTTGCGTGCTAGGATATTGCATGCAACTGCAATTGCCACTGTGTCCAGATGACTGTGATTTTCTGGACAAAAAATGGCTCTGAGCACTATGGGACTCAACATCTTAGGTCATAAGTCCACTAGAACTTAGAACTACTTAAACCTAACTAACCTAAGGACATCACACACACCCATGCCCGAGGCAGGATTCGAACCTGCGACCGTAGCAGTCCCGCGGTTCCGGACTGCAGCGCCAGAACCGCACGGCCACCGTGGCCGGCTGATTTTCTGGACACAAAGGAGCGTCGCCTAGTGTACGGATCGGCGGTAATTGTCTGGTTCTTAATGCGACAGATGATGGCCTTAATTACCTGTACGACTCCCCAACAGATACCTCCTCGCCTGCTCCCCTTTCCGGACTGCTTCATACAAACTAAGACGATCTCCGTGGATTGGCTTTGTGGTCATGCAGTTGTTTGCTGTCGGCGAGAAAAATGTACTTGGTTTTTGTCACTACCTTAATCAACGACATTGTGCAGTTGTCCGCAGTCCCAAATACAGACAATTTTCCTCTAATTTAATTTGTAGTGTCTTTCTTAAATCACTCTGGCGTTGCGGTGTTACTGCAGTGAGGAGTTGATCCACGCATTTTTCACTCTTCGTACAGGTTATTCTCTGATCTCTGGACTGTTCTTCTCAGCGACGTCGGTTTCCTGATGTATTCGATGGTAATAAAATGAAACCTAAAACAGATAAATAAAAAAAATATATAAATTACACTGAATGAAAAATCTTGTCTCCTTCACATGCTTTGTACCTCTACTTCGTGTTCCCTACGCTTTCCTTAGTTCCTGCGGTAGAGAGCATGATATTGTGGTCAGACCTAGTGTTACGGCCGCTGTCCATGTTGCCCCCATTCCTTCCTTTGGGCGCCAGGAAAGTTCCAAAAAAAGGTAGTCTTTTTGACTAAAAAAAGATTTCATTCAATGTCCGCTTGCAGCTAATGTCTGTAATTCCTGTGTGTCTTAATAACCTTTTTATATAAACGTGCAGTGCCCAAACATATTTGACCATAGTTGCTCCATCGTCACTGGGTTCGCATTTTATTAATAAAATTTCTTTAGCGTCTCATTTCCTACAAATGAAATAGTATTCAGCGCCAGTCATCCGTTTTACCATTACAGTTTTCAGTGTTTCGCACTGTTACGAAAAAGTGGTTCAAATGGCTCTGAGCACTATGGGATTCAACTTCTGAGGTCGTTAGTCCCCTAGAACTTAGAACTAGTTAAACCTAACTAACCTAAGGACACTGCGGCTGGCGCACTGTTATGTTCTTGGTACCATTGCAGAGCACAACGCTTTCTCACAGCGGCAGGCTAGGACGGAACATAAACTGTTTGTGGTCCGTTAAGCCGGCCGGGGTGACCGAGCGGTTCTAGGCGCTACAGTCTGGAACGGCGCGACCTCTACGGTGTCAGGTTCGAATCCTGCCTCGGGCGTGGATGTGTGTGATGTCCTTAGGCAGTCCCATAGTGCTCAGTGCCATATGATTTGATCCGTTAAATGTAGACATAGCTTCCGCGGCCGTTGTCACAGTCAGTAAAATTCTTCTGGGTTTGAGGCCACATTGTCATCTGTAAAATTCCGACGTTTCGGCGACTGTTGCAAAGCGCCTTCCCCAGGGTGTATTGCTAACTGCTGTATGAGCACTAGTTTGGACACTTATATTCTATGAAGGAGTGCTGGTATTTTATATGAGGGTGAGGAAGGTAGGGTATTAGGAGTTCATTTTATTGGCCTTTGCACTGCGTTTTGTCATTGACGTTTTTCATTGGAGTTTCCTTCTTTCCATTGGTGGAAGTTGGCGAATAGCAGACTGAGTGGCGACTACAGCGTAGCGCTGTTTACTAACTGCCTAGTATCGACTGGGCCGCGTCAGCGCTCTGTGGGCCCTCCACCGCTGTGGCCTACCGCGCGCCTGTTGCTCTGCGAGAGCTGTCCTTTGGCAAAGCTGTCACAGCTGGCAGAGAAGACTCTGGAAGTCGGTACCCGTCTTCTCTATGTAGTGCGTCGGGTAAGGTCGTGTCCATTTAAGAAATGTACGATGCCGCGCCTGGGATTGATATGTCTCATTCTCAACCGCTCCCTTCTGTGAGGAAGGAAGTCGTGCAGTCTAAGCCCCTTATCAATTACATCCCACTCACCTTGCCATGTACCCAAACGCCAACTTCTAAGTTGACTTATGGTCTGTATCGGTACAGCAGTTATTGTGTGAACCTTATCTAGCGCCGGACGTGGTGGCCGTGCGGTTCTAGGCGCTCCAGTCCGGAGCCGCGCTGCTGCTACGGTCGCAGGTTCGAATCCTGCCTCGGGCATGGGTGTGTGTGATGTCCTTAGGTTAGTTAGGTTTAAGTAGTTCTAAGTTCTAGGGGACTGATGACCACAGCAGTTGAGTCCCATAGTGCTCAGAGCCATTTGAGCCTTATCTAGCTTCCACATCTTTAACCAGTACTTTTCAATTCAGTTTTTGTTTGTGATATCTATGGGGAACCACAGAGAGTGCATCCATTGTGACGGCGACGAAGGCTCCAAGCAGCATCAGCAGGACACTTCCCTGTCCTGGTCTGACAGATGCTTAGTTGGTGACCAGGTTCAGTCTGTGTGTCCACGAGCTAGCTGCCAAACTGAGTGGTGAATCGAAGAGTGCACCGTGGTATGTCCGTATTACTGGTGAGGTTGGCTGTGCTGGTTTGAATTTAGCCTCAGCAGTTTATGTAATTTTTTGGGGCATTTGCTGTGTTTAGCCTTATATGTTCGTGGAGATTCAATTTCTTATCTATATGTACCCTAAAATATGTGTTTGTTTGATGTTTGTATCCCCTATTTTAAATGCAAGATTCCTTTGCAGTGATCATTTCTGTAAAGTGTATGTTGTTTTGTTTTCGGCTATCCCGAGTCTGTTGTTGTGACACCATTGCGAATTTGTTTGTAGTATTCTACTGGCTTTCTCTTCTAGCTGAGCTCTGTTGTTTGCAGTGAATACAAGTAATAGATCGTCTGCATAGCCGACAATTACGTCTGATCTGGGACCCTATTCTGCATCGTTCATACCGATCGGTGTAGTAGGTTAATCTCAGTAGTGTCGTCATTTTCTGTTCTTTATCGAAATATCCTATTCAATAAGATTCTGAGACCTGTTACCGAACGGTCCTCCCACCGATTTTACGATAATTGTACCGAGAGGTTTTGGATTTCGGTATGGTGCTGTTTATCGGTGAGCTGTGGTTTATGTTTACACCTATAATTTGTTATTTTAAACATATTTAGCGGTTTTAGCGTTGGATTTAGTGATTGTGTTACTAAAGAATCACCAGACGATGCATCCAGATGGATAGTGAGTTCATAATAGACTATTGTCCTTTGTTAGAAATATGGTCAGGTTAGGATGTTACTGTCAATGATCACATAAAAAAAGTTTTCGGTGAATATTCTCTCAAAATACGTGTTACTTTTTATGCAAATAAGAGTTTAAAGACCATTAAATATCAAGACATCAGCTCTGCTTACGTATATTACATGAGTGTGAACTGATGTAACTAGTGACTTTGTGTACTTTTTCCCACAAATGGTTTAGTTAGCAACTATCGAAACGTGTTTACAACTTTCAAGTAACAATGGAAAGCAATTATGTGAAGCCTGATATTGGAAACCTTCCCAACTATCACCCATTTATGACTTAAGCAACACCGTTTGGCAAGGAAGTCAGTCTACGTTCCTCTCCACAATAGTGCAAGAATTGAGCTCTGTGTTACTGTTGTTTGGTGTTGCGAAGTGGAATGTTATACGTGTAAGTGAAGATTTTTCTGCAAAGTTTGTTATTACTTACATGTAGAGCGCACTTCCTCAGTAATGATTTCGTGATTTCTGTGTGTTTAAATATATAGAATTGCTGTGAGTGAAACAACCGACAGTGACCTTTATATATTTTCTTGTCAGAAATAGTTCACCATTTTTTCCGAATATGTAGAGATTTCCGAGTATGCGGTTAGACAGAAATCTAAGAGCACAACTTAAAATACTGGGAATGTAATTAGCAGCAGTCATCTTCATAATCTTGCTTGTCACAAGTATTTATCTGCGATCGAATCCTCAACGACAGTAGACACAGATGAAAGATCTCCGCCGTAATATTTTTAGACTGTAGCACCATATACGAAACATTTTCATTCATGAGATGCATGTTATAAACTTCTACGAACTGCAGGAGCTTTGGAAAATGCTTTTTTTCAATTTTGTTTTTAATACCCAAATCGTTGACGTATCTTGTAGGGATGTGGGCTACTTAATCATTTGGATCTCTTGGAGCGAGTTATAACCACATTCTGTTTATCTTCTTATTCGTTGAAATTCTCAGAATCATTTTTGGGTGTTTTTATAGATGTACTAGTACAATGTGGATGTTGTTGTTGTGGTCTTCAGTCCCGAGACTAGTTTGATGCAGCTCTCCATGCTACTCTACCCTGTGCAAGCTTCTTCATCTCCCAGTACCTACTGCAGCCTCCATCCTTCTGAATCTGCTTAGTGTATTCATCTCTTGGTCTCCCTCTACGATTTTTACCCTCCACGCTGCCCTCCAATACTAAATTGGTGATCCCTCGATGTCTCAGAACATGTCCTACCAACCGATCCCTTCTTCTAGTCAAGTTGTGTCACAAGCTCCTCTTCTCCCCAATTCTATTCAATACCTCCTCATTAGTTATGTGATCTACCCATCTAATCTTCAGCATTCTTCTGTAGCACCACATTTCGAAAGCTTCTATTCTCTTCTTGTCTAAACTATTTATCGTCCACTCCATACAAATACTTTAAGAAACGACTTCCTGACATTTAAATCTATTCTCGATGTTAACAAATTTCCCTTCTTCAGAAACGCTTTCCTTGCCATTTCCAGTCTACATTTTATTTCCTCTCTACTTCGACCATCATCAGTTATTTTGTTCCTCAAACAGCAAAACTCCCTTACTACTTTAAGTGTCTCATTTCCTAATCTAATTCCCTCAGCATCACCCGACTTAATTCGACTACATTCCATTATCCTTGTTTTGCTTTTGTTGATGTTCATCTTATACCCTCCTTTCAAGAGACTGTCTATTCCGTTCAACTGCTCTTCCAAGTCCCTTGCTGTCTCTGACAGAATAACAATGTCATCAGCGAACCTCAAAGTTTTTATTTCTTCTCCATGGATTTTAATACCTACTCCGAACTTTTCTTTTGTTTCCTTTATTACTTGCTCAATATACAGATTGAATAACATCGGGGATAAGCTACAACCCTGGCTCACTCCCTTCCCAACCACTGCTTCCCTTTCATACCCCTCGGCTCTTATAACTGCCACCTGCTTTCTGTACAAATTGTAAATAGCCTTTTGCTCCTTGTACTTTACCCCTGCCACCTTTAGAATTTGAAAGAGAGTATTCCAATCTACATTGTCAAAAGCTTTCTCTAAGTCTACAAATGCTAGAAACGTAGGTTTGCCTTCCCTTAATCTTTCTTCTAAGATAATTCAGTAGGGTCGGTATTGTCTCACGTGTTCCAACATTTCTACGGAAGCCAAACTGATCTTCCCCGAGGTCGGCTTGTACCAGTTTTTCCATTCGTCTGTAAAGAATACGCGTTAGTATTTTGCAGCTGTGACTTATTAAACTGATACTTCGGTAATTTTCACATCTGTCAACACCTGCTTTCTTTGGGATCGGAATTATTGTATTCTTCTTGAAGTCTGAGGGTATTTCGGCTGTCTCATACATCTTGCTCACCAGACGGTAGCGTTTTGTCAGGACTGGCTCTCCCAAGGATGTCAGTAGTTCTAATGGAATGTTGTCTACTTCGGGGACCTTGTTTCGACTCAGGTCTTTCAGTGCTCTGTCAAACTCTTCACGCAGTGTCTTATCTCCCATTTCATCTTCATCTACATCCTCTTCTATTTCCATAATATTGTCCTCAAGTACATCGCCCTTGTATAGATCCGCTATATACTCCTTCCACCTTTCTGCTTTCCCTTCTTTGCTTAGAACTGGGTTTCCATCTGAGCTCTTGATATTCATACAAGTGGTTCTCTTTTCTCCAAAGGTCTCTTTAATATTCCTGTAGGCAGAATCTTTCTTACCCCTAGTGAGATATGCCTCTACATCCTTACAATTGTCCTCTAGCCATCCCTGCTTTGCCATTTTGCACTTCCTGTCGATATCATTTTTGAGACGTTTGTATTTCTTTTTCCCTGCTTCATATACTGCATTTTTATATTTTATATTTTCAGCAATTAAATTCAATATTTCTTCTGTTACCCAAGGGTTTCTACTAGCCCTCGTCTTTTTACCTATTTGATCCTCTGCTGCCTTCACTATTTCATCCCTCAAAGCTACCCATTCTTCTTCTACTTTATTTCTTTCCCCCATTCCTGTGAATTGTTCCCTTATTGTCTCCCTGAAACTCTGTACAACCTCTGGTTCTTTCCGTTTATCGAGGTCCCATCTCCTTAAATTCCCACCTTTTTGCAATTTCTTCAGTTTCTTGCAGTTTCAGTTGTACTACACACTATTCTAACTCACTTTCCGAAACGTGAAATCCAAAACACGATGGCAGTGTGAATGAGTATAAGATGACTTCGAAGAATAGCACGCCTGTGCCGCCTGCCAGCCACTTTTTGTTCGTGGCGCTGTGCGCATTCGCGGATCTGTCGGCGCTTGCATTTGATTGGCTTGGACGACGCGAACCGACGACAGCGCTTCGGTTCTTTAGACCCGAACGATATCGCTACCGAAATGCATACTGAATAAAGATGGGACTCTAATTCGAGTACTAGACCGTTCGGTGCTCTTGAGTACCGAAACGATTGGCTCAGTAGCGTGAAAGATACAGAATAGGCACCCTGTCATCTTCGTTTGGAATCTGTAGGAGGGGATCGATTGTAGTGTCCCAGAACATGCGGCAGCAGATCGATTCACGAGGATAGCCTTTGGTAATTCTTTTAATTACTTTCCGGCTGCCCATCCGTCATGCTGTTAAAAATTTTGCAGCGTTTTGTCAGGTCGGAGAGCTACTTGTACATCGCTAGAGGCGCTGTTGATATGTGTGTGAACTGCTACATTCTCGTTTCGCAGGCGGTGCTGGCCAACATCTCCAGCAACGGGCAGTACCTGGAGCACCTGCGCGGCACCTGCAACTACCTGCTCACCAACGAGAAGCGTACGCCCAAGGGCCTGCTCTTCCTCAGCGAGTGGGGCTCCCTGCAGGTCGCCGCCACCGTCGCTCTCATGTGTCTCGAGGTGAGCACGTCCGATGGGTCCGCATTGTGTTACACACGGCATCGTGGGTTTTGCTTGTATGGTCAGCGTAATCCACGGCTGTCGTAACTGGGATTAATGCTAATTGACCGACATGTTACTACAGTCGAAAGTAAATATTCACCTTCGTCGGAGAACGTGCAGATTCTGCAACTTCCAGAAAGATTAAACATGTAAGGAGCGATCGGAAAGTTCCCGTTTGGCGGCGTCGCTGCAGCGCGTATGGAACCAGGCGTTGCTCCGATGTGGACATATAATCACCGCCATGTGGGAAGGGTTTAGAGTAGACTTCGTACGATACCTTACGATCTCCCTTTAAATATGACGGTCCGAGACTCGAGCCTCCTTGCTTTTCGAGGGGAACGGCGCTACTGACGGAGCTGTCCAGCTGTGTGGGAGAGTAGTGAGAAGTGCGTGAATAGCTCAGTCTGTAAATAATTGTCCGTGAAAGGCAAGCTTCCTGGTTTCATGTCTCAGTCCAACAAGCAGCTTCGAAATAAACTTATACACTACTTAAAGTAACTTACGTTAAGAACAACAACACACACATACCCACGCCCGAGGGAGGACTCGAATCCGTGACAGACAGGGCGCCTCAAACCGCGCGGCTAACCCTACCTTCAGGGAGGTGCAGATTTCTGGGTTCGTGTCTCTGTCCAGCACACCTTTTTTTTTTTTTTTTTTTTTTTTAAAAAAAAGCCACTCCGTGAAACACAGAAAATTAATTCTACGAGTAAGACTTAATGCATAGTAAGCTATATCTTTGTGATGTCCTTACTGTCAGGGGTGCCTTTTCCGAAAAATTATGCAAGAAGTCTTTCAAAAGTAGAAGCATTCTGGAATAAAAGAAAATAGATCTGAACTATTGCAAAGAGGTGAGGTATGAGAGAGGAAGGAGGTCGCGAGTCAGGGTTTGATAACTTACTCGGTAAGACAGTTGCCCCCAAAAAGAAGTCAGCCAGGTGTGAGTTGTGGACCTGCACAGAGTTTTAATCTGTCGTGAATTCTGAGTACTACTTCTGTATGTGCTGATCATGAATGAATTTGAAGAGCAGTACTTCAGGCCTGGACAGGGGTCTGTGAAATCCCTTGCTTCTGTCAGACAAATCTTCGAAAAATATCGTTTATTTTATTTAACTACTGCCCTCTGTTAATGGGATTTGGTAAAATTTCGGACCTCCTGGGATCAGTCATTATTTATGCCTGAATGTACCAAATACATTTCCTATGCATTATGGCTTACATAAGCCAATATGGTACGCCTGCACCAAACATTAACGTTGCACTGACTTTTGCACCCAACGAATTCTGCTACTAATCATTGTATCTCCAGCGAAAATTTAATGGAGAATGACAAAACAATAGTTTTTCATCACATTAACATCGTTTTGGGACAGCATTACTAAACGAATCCGTTTAGAACTGAGTTCTGCAATTCCATCAGCACGGGCGCTGTCCGTTATCAGAGAATCAACTGCGATTCTTGCTTGTTATTGGTATGAATCAGTGTTCCATTGGTAAAGGGAACTTATAATCACAGATTGCACCAGTGGTTCGTGTGTCCTCAAGTTTCATTGTTAACCCTCGTCTCCGTATTGTCTCATCACATTAGTTCGCTCTTGCTGATAGGCTGCTCAGTTATCTACCCAATTACCAGATTCGAAAGGCGGGCTACCTTCGCGCCTTCCCGGACACATTGCGTCAACTACTTGCATCCACGAACTGACGCTTGCCACATCTCCAACGAAACCCCACACTGAGCACTTGTAGTGCGAGGTACAGACTTGGAGAGAAGCTCTGTGACTGAGGTGCGTATGTCTTCAGCATGTCTTGTAGTTTCTGCACAGTTGTCTTTTGAAACTCTGGATGTACTTACTAACAATGCAGTCAATCCTACTCCCCACGCCCCAAATTCCTCGGAAAACGAAACGGAGGGAATATTCTTTTCGTGTGGTTACTTTTGACTATGACATTAATTAAAATAAAAATACATTAATGTTTTTAAAATAAAATTGGCAGTCAAAGAGTTAATGCATATGCGGAAGACACGAGAGCAATAATAAATAGATGGTGTGGGAGATTCCTCTTCAGTCTTCGATGGCTCACCTGAAGGTGACTGGCATGTGGCGAGTTAATTCATGACGGCTGGCAGTGAACCCGCAAGTTCTTTGAATATTAACACACAAATCAAATTTTTTGAATGGATATGGACCAAATGACCACCTACTAGTCCAGCAGCTCACGCCACTCTCATGTATGACGCGTGAACTGATATCCTTAAAAAAGAACAACAGACTAACAATTCACGAAACATAAGGAATAAATCTACCTTTCCTTTGGTTTATTTTACCATCGTAATATCCGCCAGTGAGGTATACTATGTATATGTTATATTATGTGTACATTTCATTATTCGTTTCTCCTAAAAAGACTACATTTAATAATGATAAACCTTTTACTCTTTATCCTGATGACATGCTTTTGGGTCAGAAAGACCTTTGTGCCTGAGGTGAGTTGCTACAAAGTAATTACCCCAGTTGGCATCAAGAAATGCAACGCCATTTACACTACTGGCCATTAAAATTGATACACCTAGGAGAAATGCAGAAGATAAACGGGTATTCATTGGGCAGATATATTATACTAGAACTGACATGTGGTTATATTTTGGGTGCATAGGTCCTGAGAAATCAGTACTCAGAACAACCACCTCTGGCCGTAATAACAACCTTGATACGCCTGGGCATTGAGTCAAACAGAGTATGGACGGCGTGTACAGGTACAGCTTCAACACGATACCACAGTTCGTCAAGAGTAGTGACTGGCGTATTGTGACGAGCCAGTTGCTCGGCCACCATTGTCCAGACGTTTTAAATTGGTTAGAGATCTGGAGAACGTGCTAGCCAGGGCAGCAGCCGAACATTTTCTCTATCCAGAAAGGCCCGTACAGGACCTGCAACATGCGGTCGTGCATTATCCTGCTGAAATGTAGGGTTTCGCAGGGATCGAATGAAGGGTAGAGCCAAGGGTCGTAACGTCCACTGTTCAAAGTGCCGTCAATGCGAACAAGAGGTGACCGAGACGTGTAACCAATGGCACCCCGTACCATCACGCCAGTATGGCGATGACGAATACACGCTTCCAATGTGCGTTCACCGCGATGTCGCCAGACACGGATGCGACCACCACGATGCTGTAAACAGAACCTGGATTCATCCGGAAAAAATGAGGTTTTGCCATTCGTGCACCCATGTTCGTTGTTGAGCACACCATCGCTGGCGCTCCTGTCTGTGATGCAGCGTCAAGGGTAACCGCAGCCATGGTCTCCTAGCTGATAGTCCATGCTGCTGGAAACGTCGTCGAACTGCTCGTGCAGATGGGATCCAGCACGGCGTTCCGTATTACCCTCCTGAACCTACCGATTCCATATTCTGCTAACAGTCATTTGATCTCTATCAACGCGAGCAGCAATGTCGCGATACGATAAACCGCAATCGCGATTGCCTGTATCAAACTCGGAAACGTGATGGTACGCATTTCTCCTCCATACACGAGGCATCACAACAACGTTTCACCAGGCAACGCCGGTCAACTGCTGTTTGTGTATGAGAAATCGGTTGGAAACTTTCCTCATGTCAGCACGTTGTAGGTGTCGCCACCGGCGCCAAACTTGTGTGAATGCTCTTAAAAGTTAATCATTTGCATATCACAGCATCTTCTTGCTGTCGGTTAAGTTTCGCGTCTGTAGCATGTCATCTTCGTGGTGTAGCAATTTTACTGGCCAGTAGTGTAGTTTTGGCGGATCACTGGTGGTGACTGCTCTAATTTCTGTGACAGACTCCGCCAGTCACACGTAGCCGCTTCACTGTCATGTTTTCTCACCACCTTCCTTCTTTCGCGGCAGGTGTCGAACCTCGGCCTGGACCAGGAGACGCTGCAGGCGTTCGCCAAGCAGCAGATCGACTACGCCCTGGGCGAAACGGGCCGCAGCTACGTCGTGGGCTTCGGCGAGAACCCGCCGCTGCGGGCCCACCACCGCGCCGCGTGAGTAGCTCTGCGCTCCGTCCCTCTCCCACTGTACTCTCCTGCCTCATCTGCTCCAAAAACGGTCACCCACGTCTTGCGGCTGTGGCCATTCCTCCTCATATTCCCCAACTCCCTCCAAATCCAGGCTCTCTCTCCGTTTCCGGTCACTTTCCTCTGCTGGTATCCTGCAAAATCTTATGAACAACCCACGCCTTCTCCATCACCAAATCCAAATTCGTCTCTCCTACACCTCCCAATAGTCCATCGTACACCCTGTATTTAAGAACAATGGATTTCTGCAACGGCTATAAAAACTTATACCATATATCTTTCCTCTACAGACACTCCGCATACTGACACGAAGCAAATCTCACCACCTTTCTCTTCCAGACTATAAAATCACACCTGAGACGTTTCCGTCTACATACACTGTGTACATTTTCCAAATCATCCAAAATGCAGGCTTCATCCCAGCTTTTCTCCAGCCCAACTGCAAAGTTACTCATCTAGAAATTCCTGCATTCAGCCTGTGCCCATGCACATGTTACTTTCTTTCTCACACAAAATTATCTCCAAAGCCCTCATTTCCAAAATTCCACACGCACAGTTAGCAGTATTCCACAGCATCAAGATGCGCACTTGTATCACCATAAAAGTATCTTTCACATCATCACCGCGTTACCTTACTAAACTTTAAGTTTATTTACGAAGTGGCGTCTGAAAGTTTCCAAAATACACTAATTAAAACTATCATATCTTACCTAGACCACATCCTCTATCACCAGCTTAAAAGTAGTTCCCTTCAAAGCGAATACAACCATCCCACGTTTCTGCCACTTACGAAAGCAAAGCTGTGAATCTCTCTGTTTTAGGTCATATAGTAGCTTCCTTCACTGCATCGAATCTTTGTCCCTTCAACATGCCTTTCCACATATGCATCATACTCCGCAAGCCATCTAACGATGTGTGGCAGAGGATACTTTGGTGCCGGCCGATGTGGCCGAGCGGTTCTAGGTGCTACAGTCTGGCACCGCGCGGCCGCTACGGTCGCAGATTCAAATCCTGCCTCGGCCATGGATGTGTGTGATGTCCTTAGGCTAGTTAGGTTTAAGCAGTTCTAAGTTCTAGGGGACTGATGACCTCAGAAATTAAGTCTCTCAGTGCTCAGAGCCATTTGAACCATTTTTTGATACTTTGGTACCACTGACTGTTTCCCCCTTCCAGTTCCAATGTTTCTTCACCTGTGCCGAATTAATCATGATGCCTTTCTCGCTTCGGCCATCCAATGTAGCCCTGCTTGCAAGAAGGCAGAATCATTCCATTTTTCCAGCTACTGTGTAGTTTTCAATTTTGATGTTAAATACATTATTTTTATCCTCTACTACTCTTCGTTAGCTACGTTGTTCCTCTGTTTAATTGTAAGCCAATTTTATATTAAGTGTATTGAACATTCTTTTGAACAGGTCATTTAAGTCCGTCTTAGATCTGATCAGAATCTCAGTCTTAGTATCTGTTCCCCTTTAATTTTGCTCTTCCAAAATAAGACGTTTTAGCAGATCTGATTTCAGAAATTTGTTCCACTGAGAATGCTATTTATGCAGTCACTCGTCCAAATATTACAAGGCTTAAATAATAAAATATCACAAGTTTATATTTTTTCAGATTTTTCCAAGATGTTTAACTGCATAGATCGTGCTGCTTTCTCAGAAAAAGTCAAGTTTTATGGAATTAATGGCTTTTCATACGATCAATCTGTACCGTACATAACAAACAGAATTAAAAACGTTGAGATCAATAATTCAAACAATGTTGAAATAGACAAAAATTTAGTGACTGGGGAGAAATCACGAAGGGGGTCAGGAAAGGTTCAATTTTGGGTCCATTCCTATTCCTTATACACTTGAGTGACGTTCCACTTACATTCATCAAGCAGAATCTACACATTTTGCGAACGGTACTGGTGTTACAACAATTACCATTATGGAGAGGGTAACGAGAGTGGTCGTTCGCGATATTTTTCAAGTGGTTCTTTGAAAATGGAATCTGCCTTAATCTTGAGGAAACATATTCTTCTGGTTTCTCTATAACGAAATAGCCTCACCGACAATTCATGTAGCACATTAACAGAAGTCAGTGAACAGGCTAGAAGGTTCCAAATTTTGGAATGTACGTGTTGCTGAAAACTTGAACTGGAAGAAGCATTGTAAGTTAGCTGCTCAAAAAATTAAGTTCAGCTAGATTCGCTTTGAACTTAATTTTTGAGCAGTTAATTTACATGCTTCTTCCAGTTCGAGTTTTCAGCAGTAGCTACATTCGCTCTCCCCCCATGAACCATGGACCTTGCCATTGGTGGGGAGCTTTGCGTGCGTCAGCGATACAGATAGTCAAACCGTAGGTGCAACCACAATGCTGAGGTATCTGTTAAGAGGTTAGACAAACGAATGGTTCCTGAAGAGAGGCAGCAGACTTTTCAGTAGTTGCACGGCAACAGTCTGGGTGATTGACTGATCTCGTCTTGTAACATTTCAACCAAAACGACCTTGCAGTGCTTTTGCTGCGACGGATGAAAGCAAGGGGAAACTACAGCCTTAATCTTTGCCGGATGCATGTAGCTTTACTGTTTGATTAAATGACGATGGCATCCCCTTAGGTAAATTAATCCGGAGGTAAAATAGTCCCCCATTCGGATCTCAGGGTGGGGACTACTCAGGAGGATGTCGTTATCAAGGGGAACAAAACTGCCGTTTTACGGATCTGAGCGTGGAATATAAGATCCATTAATCGGGCAGGTAGGTTAGAAAATTTAGAAAGGGAAATTGATGGGTTAAAACTGGATATAGTGGGAATTACTGAAATTCGGTGGCAGGAGGAAAAAGACTTCTGGTTAGCTGACCAGAATTAACGGTAATGCAGGGGTAGGTTTAATAATGATTCAAAAAATAGGAACGCGGATAAGCTTCTACAAACAGCATAGTGATTGCATTATTGTAGCCAAGATAGACACGAAGCCCACGCCTATCACAAGTTTATTTGTGAACTAGCTCCGCAGATGATGAAGAGACTGAAGAAATGTATAATGCGATTAAAGAAATTATTCAGATAGTTAAGAGAGACGAAAATTTAATAGTCATGAAGAACAGGAATTCGATAGTAGGGAAAAGAAGATAAGGAAAAGGAGTAGGTGAATATGGACTGGTGGTAAGGAATAAAGAGGAAGCTGCCTGATTATGTAATGGTAAGACAAATATTTAGGAACCAAGTTTTACACTGTAAGACACTTCCAGGGGTTGAAGTGGACTCTGACAACAATTTATTGATTATGAACTGTAGATTAAAACTGAAGCAACTGCAAAAAGTTAGGAAATTAAGGAGATGGAACCTGGATAAAGTGAAAGAACCACAGGTTGCAGACAACTTCAGAGAGCATTAGTAAACGATTGACAAGAACAGTCGAAAGAAATGCAGTTGAGGAAGAATGGGTAGCTTTGAGAGATGAAATAGTCAAGGAAGCAGAGGACCAAATAGGTAAACAGACGAGGGCTAGTAGAAATCCTTGGTAACAGAAATAATGGATTTAATCACGAAAGGAGAAAATATAAAACAGTAAATGAAGAAGGCGAAAAGGAGTACAAGCGTCTCAAAAATGAGATCGACAGGCAGTGCTAAATGCGTAAGCGGGGATGGCTATGGGACAAATGTAAGGATGTAGAAGCGTGCATCACTATGGGTAAAATAGATACTGCCTACAGGAAAATTAAAGAGAGTTTTGGAGAAAAGAGAACGACTTGCATGAATATCAAGAGCGCAGATGGGAAATCAGTCATAAGCAAAGAGGGGAAAGCAGAAAGAAGGAAGGGGTATTTAGAGGGTGTATCCAAGAGTGATGTAATTGAGGGAAATATTATGGAAATTGACGATGAAGATGAAATGAAAAATATGATATTGCGCGAAGAATTTGGCAGAGCAGTGAAAGACTGAAGCCGAAACAAGGCCCCAGGAGCAGACAATATTCCACTAGAACTACTGATAGCCTCAGGAGAGCCAGTCATGACAAAACACTTCCATCTGGCGAGAAAAATGTATGAGACACGCGAAATACCATCGGACTTCAAGAAGGATGTAATGATTCCATTCCCAAAGAAAGCAGGTTTTTACAGGTGTGAAAATTACCGAACTATCATTTTAATAAGTCACGGTTGCGAAATACTAACACCAATTCTTTACAGACGAATGGAAAAACTGGTAGATGCCGAGCTCGGGGGAGACCAGTTTGGATTCCGTAGAAATGTTGGAACACGCGAGGGAATACTGACCCTACGACTTGTCTTAGAAGATGTTGTTGTTGTTGTGGTCTTCAGTCCTGAGACTGGTTTGATGCAGCTCTCCATGCTACTCTATCCTGTGCAAGCTTTTTCATCTCCCAGTACCTACTGCAACCTACATCCTTCTGAATCTGCTTAGTGTATTCATCTCTTGGTCTCCCTCTACGATTTTTACCCTCCACGCTGCCCTCCAATACTAAATTGGTGATCCCTTGATGCCTCAGAACATGTCCTACCAACCGATCCCTTCTTCTGGTCAAGTTGTGCCACAAACTTCTCTTCTCCCCAATCCTACTCAATACTTCCTCATTAGTTATGTGATCTACCCATCTAATCTTCAGCATTCTTCTGTAGCACCACATTTCGAAAGCTTCTATTCTCTTCTTGTCCAAACTATTTATCGTCCATGTTTCACTTCCATACATGGCTACACTCCATACGAATACTTTCAGAAATGACTTCCTGACACTTAAATCAATACTGGATGTTAACAAATTTCTCTTCTTCAGAAACGCTTTCCTTGCCATTGCCAGCCTACATTTTATATCCTCTCTACTTCGACCATCATCAGTTATTTTGCTTCCCAAATAGCAAAACTCCTTTACTACTTTAAGTGCCTCATTTCCTAATCTAATTCCCTCAGCATCACCCGACTTAATTAGACTACATTCCATTATCCTTGTTTTGCTTTTGTTGATGTTCATCTTATATCCTCCTTTCAAGACACTGTCCATTCCATTCAACTGCTCTTCCAAGTCCTTTGCTGTCTCTGACAGAATTACAATGTCATCGGCGAACCTCAAAGTTTTTATTTCTTCTCCATGAATTTTAATACCTACTCCGAATTTTTCTTTTGTTTCCTTTACTGCTTGCTCAATATACAGATTGAACAACATCGGGGACAGGCTACAACCCTGTCTTACTCCCTTCCCAACCACTGCTTCCCTTTCATGTCCTTCGACTCTTATAACTGCCATCTGGTTTCTGTACAAATTGTAAATAGCTTTTCGCTCCCTGTATTTTACCCCTGCCACCTTTAGAATTTGAAAGAGAGTATTCCAGTCAACATTGTCAAAAGCTTTCTCAAAGTCTACAAATGCTAGAAACGTAGGTTTGCCTTTCCTTAATCTTTCTTCTAAGATAAGTCGTAAGGTCAGTATTGCCTCACGTGTTCCAGTGTTTCTACGGAATCCAAACTGATCTTCCCCGAGGTTGGCTTCTACTAGTTTTTCCATTCGTCTGTAAAGAATTCGTGTTAGTATTTTGCAGCTGTGACTTATTAAGCTGATAGTTCGGTAATTTTCACATCTGTCAACACCTGCTTTCTTTGGGATTGGAATTATTATATTCTTCTTGAAGTCTGAGGGTATTTCGCCTGTTTCATACATCTTGCTCACCAGATGGTAGAGTTTTGTCAGGACTGGCTCTCCCACGGCCGTCAGTAGTTCCAATGGAATATTGTCTACTCCGGGGGCCTTGTTTCGACTCAGGTCTTTCAGTGCTCTGTCAAACTCTTCACGCAGTATCGTATCTCCAATTTCATCTTCATCTACATCCTTTTCCATTTCCATAATATTGTCCTCAAGTACATCGCCCTTGTATAGACCCTCTATATACTCCTTCCACCTTTCTGCTTTCCCTTCTTTGCTTAGAACTGGGTTTCCATCTGAACTCTTGATATTCATACAAGTCGTTCTCTTATCTCCAAAAGTCTCTTTAATTTTCCTGTAGGCGGTATCTATCTTACCCCTAGTGAGATAGGCCTCTACATCCTTACATTTGTCCTCTAGCCATTCCTGCTTAGCCATTTTGCACTTCCTGTCGATCTCATTTTTGAGACGTTTGTATTCCTTTTTGCCTGTTTCACTTACTGCATTTTTATATTTTCTCCTTTCGTCAATTAAATTCAATATTTCTTCTGTTACCCAAGGATTTCTACTAGCCCTCGTCTTTATACCTACTTGATCCTCTGCTGCCTTCACTACTTCATCCCTCAAAGCTACCCATTCTTCTTCTACTGTATTTATTTCCCCCATTCCTGTCAATTGCTCCCTTATGCTCTCCCTGAATCTCTGTACAACCTCTGGTTCTTTTAGTTTATCCAGGTCCCATCTCCTTAAATTCCCACCTTTTTGCAGTTTCTTCAGTTTTAATCTACAGGTCATAACCAATAGATTGTGGTCAGAGTCCACATCTGCCCCTGGAAATGCCTTACAATTTAAAACCTGGTTCCTAAATCTCTGTCTTACCATTATATAATCTATCTGATACCTTTTAGTATCTCCAGGGTTCTTCCATGTATACAACCTTCTTTCATGATTCTTAAACCAAGTGTTAGTTATGATTATGTTGTGCTCTGTGCAAAATTCTACCAGGCGGCTTCCTCTTTCATTTCTGTCCCCCAATCCATATTCACCTACTATGTTTCCTTCTCTCCCTTTTCCTACACTCGAATTCCAGTCACCCATGACTATTAAATTTTCGTCTCCCTTCACAATCTGAATAATTTCTTTTATTTGATCATACATTTCTTCAATTTCTTCGTCATCTGCAGAGCTAGTTGGCATATAAACTTGTACTACTGTAGTAGGTGTGGGCTTCGTATCTATCTTGGCCACAATAATGCGTTCACTATGCTGTTTGTAGTAGCTTACCCGCATTCCTATTTTCCTATTCATTATTAAACCTACTCCTGCATTACCCCTATTTGATTTTGTGTTTATAACCCTGTAGTCACCTGACCAGAAGTCTTGTTCCTCCTGCCACCGAACTTCACTAATTCCCACTATATCTAACTTCAACCTATCCATTTCCCTTTTTAAATTTTCTAACCTACCTGCCCGATTAAGGGATCTGACATTCCACGCTCCGATCCGTAGAACGCCAGTTTTCTTTCTCCTGATAACGACATCCTCCTGAGTAGTCCCCGCCCGGAGATCCGAATGGGGGACTATTTTACCTCCGGAATATTTTACCCAAGAGGACGCCATCATCATGTAATCATACAGTAAAGCTGCATGCCCTCGGGAAAAATTACGGCTGTAGTTTCCCCTTGCTTTCAGCCGTTCGCAGTACCAGCACAGCAAGGCCGTTTTGATTATTGTTACAAGGCCAGATCAGTCAATCATCCAGACTGTTGCCCTTGCAACTACTGAAAAGGCTGCTGCCCCTCTTCAGGAACCACACGTTTGTCTGGCCTCTCAACAGATACCCCTCCGTTGTGGTTGCACCTACGGTACGGCTATCTGTATCGCTGAGGCACGCAAGCCTCCCCACCAACGGCAAGGTCCATGGTTCATGGGGGGGAAGATAGGTTAACGAAAGGCAAACCTAAGTTGGTAGCATTTGTAGACTGGGAGAAAGCCTTTGACAATGTTGACTGGAACATTCGGTTTCAAATTCTGAAGGTGGTAGGTGTAAAATACAGGAAGCGAAAGGCTGTGTACAATTTCTGCAGAAATGAAATGGCAGTTATAAGAGTCGAAGGGCACGAGAGGCAAGCAGTGATTGGGAACGGACTGAGACAGAGTTGTAGCCTATCTCGATGTTATTCAATCTGTATATTGAGCAATCAGTAAAGGAAACAAAGAATAGGAATAGGAATTAAAACCCATAAAGAAGAAATAAAATTTTGAGGTTTGTCGAGGAGAGTGTAATTCTGTCAGAGAGAGAAAAGGACCTGGAAGAGCAGCTGAGCGGTGTGGACAGCGTCTTGAAAGGAGGATAGAAGGTGAACGTCAACAAAAGCAAAACGAGGATAATGGAATGTTGTCTAATTAAATCGGATGATGCTGAAGGAATTAGATTAGGAAATGAGACGCTTAAAGTAGTAAAGGAGTTTTGCTACTTGGGGAGCAAAATAACTGATGATGGTCGAAATAGAGAGGATATAAAATTTAGACTGATTATGGTAAGGAAAGCGTTTCTGAAGAAGAGAAATTTGTTAACATCTTGTATAGATTCAGAAGGATGTATGTTGTAGTTGTTATTCAGAGATGAAGAGGCTTGCTCAGGATAGAGCAGCACGGAGAGGTCTTTCAAACCAGTCTCTGGACTGAAGACCACAGCACCAACAACATTCGTTCTTCGTGTAGCTGCTAGTCTATGAATCAAATTGTGAGGTGACGGGTGAACATTTACGATACCCTTTGGTTGCCACGAGATCGAAACCCTAAAAACTATTCAGTGAGCTAATCGCTCCCCATGAGGTCAGTTGAATTAAAAAGGAAAGTCGCCCAACGGGTAACTAGTTGAATACCTGAATCAAACAGGGGTGGCCCAATTAAACATGAAATGTGGGCATCACAACTCACATAGACATACTGATAACGTTCAAATGAGTCTGAGCACTATGGGACTTAACATCTGAAGTCATCAGTCCCCTAGAACTTAGAACTACTGAAACCTAACTAACCTAAGGACATCACAACATCCATGCCCGTAGCAGGATTCGAACCTGCGACCGTAGCAGTCGCGCCGTTACAGACTGAAGCGCCTAGAACCGCTTGGCCACAACGGCCGGCTACTGATAACAGCTTCCATCAAGAAGACAAATGAAGTTAAAGGTCGCTATAACAATCAGATTTTTTTGCTAGATGCGTTAATGAGATCATGGTCAGGGTATAAGCCATACAAATAATTAAAAGGCACAAGTTTGCAAAACGTCTTCAAAAGACCTTGGCACAGGTGAGTGGGTCTGACACAGAACCATTCAAAAATTGAGTCCACTAACATCATTAATGATTACTAAATAAGTTGATAGTCTAGAGAAAAGACCCAGAAAAATGCGAACAAACACCGGTTCTCTCGCCTAATCACTAATTGAGTGTAGCTAGTTAGTTCAGAAGAACGTACTTTGAGTTGAAACAAATAACGTCGCGGTCTCCTCGTCATGACGTACGCAAATTATCCTTATGCTTTCTACTCTGCCGATATTCAGACGGAAAGGGTGGCTGTAGTAGTGACTGAGAATCCTGAATTCAGTACCAGTATCTGTGATCAGCTCTAAAAAAAAAATGCTTCATTTTCCCTTCTCATAACGAGACTGCTGTAGTTAGTACCGCTCAGTTGTCTCGTAGACTGGGGCAGCAGTCAGAAATTCTCTCGCACAGTACGTGTATTTTCGCTTTCCGTCCAATGGAAACGTCTGTACGTATTCACTAGCGAGCTTCCATTACCACTACGAAATTAATTGTCATGAGCCAACAACCGGCCCCTTTACAAAATTTAAACTTCTACACCTGTGACCTTCTTCAGCCCACACAACGGCTGTGTCAGTGCGTCACGTCTTTTTCCCCCACCTTCACAGATGTTGTCTTTTCAAAAGGTCATTCCTTAAGCACCCCGCTTTATGAAAGTTTATAATGAGCAGAGCACTCTCTCTCGGCCTGCTGCCCACACGATGAACGCCTGGTGTTTTCACGTCTTTCAAAAAAAGGCAGCACTCTATTCCTGGCATGTACCTGACTCACTGCTTGCTTTCAGCAGAAACATTAGTAATATCTGTCTGCAGCATTCCTCTTCCTAGTACTTGTTCGTTTTCGTAGCCGACAGGCTATTATAAGTCTGCAAAAACACTGTAAGGACTGTCACCATACAGAGTTAAAGGAAAAATCATTGGTATTAGATTTAATTGCGTGTATACTTTCATGCACCGTCAATAATTTAAATGGACAGGGTTAATCAATAGGGCAATGGAACAATTTTAGAAAAAACAGTCCCGTACCCAAAGCGAATCTCCTCCGCATATATTTTGCATAATAATATCGTATGAAATAATTATCTGCTGTAATTCATCACTTAGAAAGAAAGTAATGATCGCAGAAAACCGGACAGTAAGAATAATTTGTCGAGTTTTCCGGCAGTAGCCACGTAGTAACAGTAGCCATTCAAGGAGTTAGGCTTTATAACTGGTCCACCTAAATACACACATTTGTTCAACAAATTCATCATAAGCCACCCATCACAATTTGTGAATAGTTATCTCCATAACCACGAACTAGAGGAAAACACAACCTTTGTTACCCATTATTGAAACTGTCAGTGGCTCGGAGAGGAGATCAATGTGCAGCACCAAAAGTTTGATGCTGCTGCTGTTGTTGTGGTCTTCAGTCCAGAGACTGGTTTGATGCAGCTCTCCATGCTACTCTATCCTGTGCAAGCTTCTTCATCTCCCAGTACCTACTGCAGCCTACATCCTTCTGAATCTGTTTCATCTCTTGGCCTCCCTCTACGATTTTTACCCTCCATGCTGCCCTCCAATACTAAATTGGTGATCCCTCGAGGCCCCAGAACATGTCCTACCATCCGATCCCTTCTTCTAGTCAAGTTGTGCCACAATCTCCTCTTCTCCCCAACTCTCATCAATACCTCCTCATTAGTTATGTGATCTACACATCTAATCTTCAGCATTATTCTGTAGCACCACATTTCGAAAGCTGCTATTCTCTTCTTGTCTAAACTATTTATCGTCCATGTTTCACTTCCATACATGGTTACACTCCATACACATACTTTCAGAAACGACTTCCTGACTCTCAAATCAATACTCGATGTTAACAAATTTCTCTTCTTCAGAAACCTTTTCCTTGCTGTTGCCAGTCTACATTTTATATCCTCTCTACTTGGACCATCATCAGTTATTTTGCTTGCTGTTGCCAGTCTACATTTTATATCCTCTCTACTTGGACCATCATCAGTTATTTTGCTCCCCAAATAGCAAAACTCCTTTACTACTTTAAGTGTCTCATTTCCTAATCTAATTCCCTCAGCATCTCCCGACTTAATTCGACTACATTCCATTATCCTCGTTTTGCTTTTGTTGATGTTCATCTTATACCCTCCTTTCAAGACACTGTCTATTCCGTTCAACTGTTCTTCCAAGTCCTTTGCTGCCTCTGACAGAATTACAATGTCATCGGCGAACCTCAAAGTTTTTATTTCTTCTCCATGGATTTTAATACCTACTCCGAACTTTTCTTTTGTTTCCTTTACTGCTTGCTCGATATACAGATTGAATAGCATCGGGGAGAGGCTACAACCCAGTCTCACTCCATTCCCAACCACTGCTTCCCTTTCATACCCCTCGACTCTTATAACTGCCATCTGCTTTCTGTACAAATTATAAATAGCCTGTCACTCCCGGTATTTTACCCCTGCCACCTTCAGAATTTGAAAGAGAGTATTCCAGTCAACATTGTCAAAAGCTTTCTCTAAGTCTAAAAATCCTAGAAAGGTAGGTTTGCCTTTTCTTAATCTCTCTTCTAAGATAAGCCGTAGGGTCAGTATTGCCTGACGTGTTCCAACGTTTCAAGGAATTGGTAATTTTCACATCTGTCAACAACTGCTTTCTTTGGGATTGGGATTATTATATTCTTCTTGATGTCTGAGGGAATTTCGCCTGTCTCATACATCTTGCTCACCAGATGGTAGAGTTTTGTCAGGACTGGCTCTCCCAAGGCTGTATGTAGTTCTAATGGAATGTTGTCTACTCCCAGGGTCGACTTAGGTCTATCAGTGCTCTGTCAAACTCTTTACGCAGTATCATATCTCCCATTTCGTCTTCATCTACATCCTCTTCCATTTCCATTATACAGTCCTTAATTACATCTCCCTTGTATAGAACCTCTATATAATGCTTCCACCTTTCTGCTTTCCCTTCTTTGCTTAGAACTGTGTTTCCATCTGAGCTCTTGATATTCATACAAGTGGTTCTCTTTTCTCTAAAGGTCTCTTTAATCTTCCTGTAGGCAGAATCTATCTTAACCCTAGTGAGGTAAGCCTCTACATCCTTACATTTGTCCTCTAGCCGTCCCTGCTTAGCCATTTTGCACTTCCTGTCGATCTCATTTTTGAGACGTTTGTATTCCTTTTTGCCTGCTTTACTTACTGCATTTTTGTATTTTCTCCTTTCTTCAATTAAATTCAGTATCTCTTCTGTTACCGAAGGATTTCTATTAGCTCTCGTCTTTTTACCTTCTTGAGCCTCTGCTGCCTTCATTATTTCAAAGCTACCCATTCTTCTTTTACTGCATTTCTTTCCCCCACTCCTTTCAATTGTTCCTTTATGCTCTCCCTGAAACTCTGTACGACTTCTGGTTCTTTCAATTTATCTCGGTCCCATCTCCTTAAATTCCTACCTTTTTGCAGTTTCTTCAGTTTTAATCTACAGTTCATAACCAACAGATTGTGGTCAGAGTCCACATCTGCGCCTGGAAAAGTCTTACAATTTAAAACCTGGTTCATAAATCTCTGTCTTACCATTATATAGTCTATATGAAATTTTCTAGTATCTCCTGGGTTCTTCCATGTATATAACCTTCTTTCACGATAATTTGCCCAATAACGTAAAATGTCTGGAAGTAGCGAAGCATTTTTTGAAATCTAACCTAGAATCGTTTCTTCGTAACAACCCTTCTGTGCCATGGACGAATTTTAGTCTGTAAACAAAGCTACAGTAAGCTTAATACTGATCACTTATGCGTATCCTGTGGATTGACATGTTCCATATTTTTCATAAGAGAGTCGTTCAAATTGTCTATATAAAATATCTAACTAAATAAATACGTACTCTATATATTATATGGCAAGCATTCTAAAAATCTTATTTTATATTACGTTGTCAAAAGTTTAATCAAGCTCGAAAAGAAGCAGGTAATTATCATCATTCCTCTTCTATCTGCGTTTCATTATCTAATATCGGCCAAGCTTATTTTAGCGTGTTACACTGCGTACATATAACTACACTGACGGGTTTTCAAAAGTTTACACAGTACGTTAGGGAAATGAAAAGTGTACCATCGGATCGAGGGACTGAGTAGAGTGACACGAAAGGAGTTTTGAAACAGTGGCCGGATTAAGAAGATGATCTGGTGATACATATGCTATCGTGTTTCTGAGTACTAAACTGCACTACAAAAAACTGTAAAAGGGAAAAGTATGGGAAGGTGCCTGATTTAGAATATAGGAGTTTGAGGATTTCAGTTCCAGTTGGTAGGTGGAGATGAATGGTTTAGCAACAGGCAGAGAGAGAGTAGGAGAGTGAAGTGGAACTGATCAAAATGCAAAGTACGTATAGGAAGGAAGAAACATATTTAAAAGAAGTCTATAGTGTTTCCACATTAGAAGCAGAGAGAAAATGCCTGCATAAAGTACACTCTCTGATCACAAGTATCCGGACACCATTATGCAACGTGGAATTAACCACTAGCTGCCACGAGAAGCGGGGAGTATTGCATGTCAATGCAGAAGTAGTAACAACAGATTGGGTCGGACGAGAGAGTTCAGTGACTTCGACGTGGCGTTCTTACTGGACGTCCTCTAACTGACAAATTCATTAGGAACGTTTCAACGCTTATAAAACTGACCAAGTCGATAGATGTGATAGTGAAGTGGAGACGCGAAGGAACAACCATATTTAAACCATGCAGATCTTACTAACTGACGGACAGAGACGTTGCACCGTTGATGATGGTGGTTATAAAACTTTTTAAAGTCGCATGAAATCAGCGGGGGGAGTCACTTTTGAATTTCAAAATGCTACCAGCAGCCCAGCTAGAAGAATGATTGTGTGTATGGAGATAAAAAGAACGTAGTTCAGTGGTCGTGTAGCCCCTCATAGGGGACAAATTTCTGTAATCTACATCTACATCCATACTCCGCAAGCCACCTGACGGTGTGTGGCGGAGGGTACTTTGAGTACCTCTATCGGTTTTCCCTTCTATTTCAGTCTCGTATTGTTCGTGGAAAGACAGATTATCGGTTTGCCTCTCTGTGGGCTCTAATCTCTCTGATTTTATCCTCATGGTCTCTTCACGAGATATACGTAGGAGGAAGCAATATCTGCTTGACTCCTCGGTGAAGGTATGTTCTCGAAACTTAAACAAAAGCCCGTACCGAGCTACTGAGCGTCTCTCTTGCAGAGTTTTCCACTGGGGTTTATCTATCATCTCCGTAACGCTCTCGCGATTACTAAATGATCCTGTAACGAAACGCGCTGCTCTCCGTTGGATCTTCTCTATCTCTTCTATCAACCCTATCTGGTACGGATCCCACACCGGTGAGCACTATTCAAGCAGTGGGCGAACAAGTGTACTGTAACGTACTTCCTTTGTTTTCGGACTGTATTTCCTTAGGATTCTTCCAATGAATCTCAGTCTGGCATCTGCTTTACCGACGATTAATTTTATATGGTCATTCTATTTTAAATCTGCCCCAATGGTTACTCCCAGATAGTATGTGGAATTAACTGCTTCCAGTTGCTGACCTGCTATATTGTAACTAAATGATAAAGGATCTTTCTTTCTATGTATTCGCAGCACATAACACTTGTCTACATTGAGATTCAATTGCCATTCCCTGCACCATGTGTCAATTCGTTGCAGATCCTCCTGCATTTCAGTACAATTTTCCATTGTTACAACCTCTCGATATGCTACAGCATCATCCGCAAAAGGCCTCAGTGAACTTCCGATGTTATCCAGAAGGTCAATTATATATATTGTGAATAGCAACGCTCCTACGACACTCCCCTGCGGCACACCTGAAATCACTCTTGTATTGTATTGTATTGTATGGTAACCGGGGACCTAGAAACGAAGGGGGGCTCCGTCCCCGCCGCAGCCGCAGTGGTCCACAACCGCACGACGACTACCGCAGCCCACTTCACCACTCCAACACCGAACCCAGGGTTATTGTGCGGTTCGGCCCCCGGTGGACCCCCAAGGGAACGTCTCACACCAGACCAGTGTAACCCCTATGTTTGCGTCTTAGAGTAATGGTGGTGTACGCGTACGTGGAGAACTTGTTCGCACAGCAATCGCCGACATAGTGTAACTAAGGCGGAATAAGGGAAACCAGCCCGCATTCGACAAGGCAGATGGAAAACCGCCAAAAACCATCCACAGACGGGCCAGTTCACCGGACCTCGACACAAATCCGCCGGGCGGATTCGTGCTTGGGACCAGGTGCTCCTTCCCGCCCGGAAAGCCGTGCTTTAGACCGCACGGCCAACCGGGCGGGCTGAAATCACTTTTGCTTCAGATGATTTTTCTCCATTGAGAATGACATGCTGCGTCCTGTTATCTGGGAACTCTTCAATCCAATCACACAATTCGCCTGATAGTCCATATGCTCTCACTTTGTTCATTAAACGACTGTGGGGAACTGTATCAAATCAGTGGTGAGCGACGCTTGAAGTGCTGTAAGGAGACTGGACAGTAGGACACTAGAAACGGGTGAGACGCTTTGGCCATCCGATGGAAGGATTTGTGTTTGAGTCATTCCTTGAGGAGATTCCCTGCCATAATGCGTAGTGCCAACGTTAAAGTACAGATTACTGGTATAACGGTATGGGGGGGTGCTTTAATGGGTACCTTACTGTGTTGAAGAAACCACTAAATTCGGAAGGATCTCAACGAATTTTACAGCAGTGTATTCTGCGCACACCGGAGGAACAGGTCTGTGAGTATGTCTCTGTCATCATGACAATGCAGTCTGTCTGTTTAGCTCGGTGGTAATGTGCTTGCCTCCCATGCATTGGGTCCGAGTTCGCTTCCCGTCCGGGTTGAAGATTTTTTCCGCTCGGGGACTGGGTGTTGTATTGTCCTCATCATCGGCCGCAAGTCGCGCATTCTGGTGCCGACTGAAATAAGACTTGCACTTGGCGGTCGAACCCGAATGGGACCTACCGGCCAACAATGCCATCCGATCATTTCATTTTCATAACAATGCAGCCCGTCCTGAAGCAGAACCTGTGAGGCATTGGTGTGTGGGTAATAAGATTCGTGAAGTGGGGTGTCCGGTCCAGAGTTGCGACATAAACCCAGTAGAGCACCATAGGAATGATTTAGAAAGTCTACTTCGCTACCGATCCCGGCACCCAACATCTAAACTTTCTCTAGCTTCTGCTGCTGAGGACAAATGGAGTGGCATTCCTCCACAGACTTCCAGACACCTCACTGAAATTGTCACCAGCACAGTTCAAGTCGTCATAAAAGCGACAGTTGGGCATATACCGTTTTAATGTCCACTAATAGGCGTCCGGTTACCTTTCGTCAGATATTGTAGTCGCTGACTCTCTGTGGAATATACACTCCTGGAAATGGAAAAAAGAACACATTGACACCGGTGTGTCAGACCCACCATACTTGCTCCGGACACTGCGAGAGGGATGTACAAGCAATGATCACACGCACGGCACAGCAGACACACCAGGAACCGCGGTGTTGGCCGTCGAATGGCGCTAGCTGCGCAGCATTTGTGCACCGCCGCCGTCAGTGTCAGCCAGTTTGCCGTGGCATACGGAGCTCCATCGCAGTCTTTAACACTGGTAGCATGCCGCGACAGCGTGGACGTGAACCATATGTGCAGTTGACGGACTTTGAGCGAGGGCGTATAGTGGGCATGCGGGAGGCCGGGTGGACGTACCGCCGAATTGCTCAACACGTGGAGCGTGAGGTCTCCACAGTACATCGATGTTGTCGCCAGTGGTCGGCGGAAGGTGCACGTGCCCGTCGACCTGGGACCGGACCGCAGCGACGCACGGATGCATGCCAAGACCGTAGGATCCTACGCAGTGCCGTAGGGGACCGCACCGCCACTTCCCAGCAAATTAGGGACACTGTTGCTCCTGGGGTATCGGCGCGGACCATTCGCAACCGTCTCCATGAAGCTGGGCTACGGTCCCGCACACCGTTAGGCCGTCTTCCGCTCACGCCCCAACATCGTGCAGCCCGCCTCCAGTGGTGTCGCGACAGGTGTGAATGGAGGGACGAATGGAGACGTGTCGTCTTCAGCGATGAGAGTCGCTTCCGCCTTGGTGCCAATGATGGTCGTATGCGTGTTTGGCGACGTGCAGGTGAGCGCCACAATCAGGACTGCATACGACCGAGGCACACAGGGCCAACACCCGGCATCATGGTGTGGGGAGCGATCTCCTACACTGGCCGTACACCACTGGTGATCGTCGAGGGGACACTGAATAGTGCACGGTACATCCAAACCGTCATCGAACCCATCGTTCTACCATTCCTAGACCGGCAAGGGAACTTGCTGTTCCAACAGGACAATGCACGTCCGCATGTATCCCGTGCCACCCAACGTGCTCTAGAAGGTGTAAGTCAACTACCCTGGCCAGCAAGATCTCCGGATCTGTCCCCCATTGAGCATGTTTGGGACTGGATGAAGCGTCGTCTCACGCGGTCTGCACGTCCAGCACGAACGCTGGTCCAACTGAGGCGCCAGGTGGAAATGGCATGGCAAGCCGTTCCACAGGACTACATCCAGCATCTCTACGATCGTCTCCATGGGAGAATAGCAGGCTGCATTGCTGCGAAAGGTGGATATACACTGTACTAGTGCCGACATTGTGCATGCTCTGTTGCCTGTGTCTATGCGCCTGTGGTTCTGTCAGTGTGATCATGTGATGTATCTGACCCCAGGAATGTGTCAATAAAGTTTCCCCTTCCTGGGACAATGAATTCACGGTGTTCTTATTTCAATTTCCAGGAGTGTAGTTGGCATTGCGTGTTATGTGAGCAGTTAAAACGAGATCTGGATCGGCGCCTGTTTTGAGCAACTAGTAGGATACTGGCCACAATAGGCAGGGATTCATGTTAGTGTCCCGGTCTGACAAGCAATTTTAATTTAATATACCTTGAGCGCGACATAAACTGCCAAGAGATTGCAGTATTTCATTCTTGCTAGAAACATTCTAAAGCCAAGATTACATAAAACGTTTCTTTATATAAAACAACCGGTTTCGGCAGTCTTTGCTATCATCTTCACAGCTTAAAATTTTTTTGTTGTGAAACGTGGTTGTTTTAAATTAAATCTCACGGCAAGTTGTCGTGTGGATAAAAAAACAGCACATTATAAAAGGTTTGTCATGACGAAAATATTTAAAAAGCATAAAGCACGTTGTTAAGTTGGCCATTTGTTTTATATTTTTTAAATATTTTAGTTACGATAAACCTTTTACAATATGCTGTTTTTTAACCACATGGCAATTTGTCGTGAGGTCCAACTTAAAATGACGACTTTTCATAACAAAAATATTATTTAAGACCTGAAGATGACAGCAAAGTCTGTCTAAACCAGTTGTTTGAAAAAAATATTTTATGCAATTTGGCTTTAGAATGTTTTTAGCAAATAAAACAGATCGCTCATTGTGTCTTATCAAAAAGAGAAAATTCAGTCTAATCCATTCTTAGCAGTAATCCTTCTGTAGGACGTAAGGGAGATGTCACGTCCTTTCCTACGGATTCAATAGCTACTACATTGTAGTAAGTTAGCTACAGCTTTAAAACGCTCGTTATTCTCTGTCTAAATGTCTATTTCTGTGTTCACTTTATGCTAAACAATAACTAACAATACTGTTTAGAAACAGAGCAGGTGTTGCTACTCGTATTATTACTGCTGTCCGCATGGACAGCGCGGCTGACTGCGATACGACAGACCCCATTCCCGATACTGCTTGAGATTTTCCTTGGTGCAACGGAGTGCACTTAACCTCGTGGGCAAACTGAGGAGCTACTTCACGGATCAGACGTGGCTCCAAGGCCAAGAGGTCCGATAACAACCATGAGAGCGATGTGATACCACAAGCCCCTCCATACAGCATCCGGTGACACAGTTGGCACAGGATTACATGGCGGTCGGTGGAGCCCCGTTGGCCTGTCTAGCGCCGGAAAGCTGAGCTTTTTATACTTATAGTGCCAATAGCGAGGCCGACGACAACGCGGAGGAGAACTATCGCCAGAGCTGTGGAATGTGAGGTCCGTTGGAAAAAGAATCGCGGGATAGAAGGTTATGGCGTCTGAGAACAGTCACCGGCTTATAACGTTATTGGTGGCGCGTGCTAACTGTTTTGTAATAACCAAACTTGTAGTCCTGTTCCAGGAAAGCCAAGTATAGCATTGCCGCGGAATGACAAATGCCAAATATGACCTTAACGTGCAGTAAGCGTTACCCTCTGGGAGGAATTTTGAAAAATTTGACCGAGCACTAACCTAGCGGATAGAGGGTATCAAACGAGAACTTTGTAAGGGTGGCAATTAGTAGAAAGCAGAAAGACTATAATTTAGAAAATAATGAAAGTAGTAAAAAATTTACGTAAATGAAACAAAAAAAACGGTCACCAGCCTAATTAGACATAATAATGTGGGAACATTATTCTCAAAGAATTTAAATATACTCTTTTGTTAGGGGACTTTCATTAATTCTTCTTATTAAAGTGCAATAAACACCTACAACGACCAGACGAACTACACAGTGGGTAGCAGTAGTTATCAACAGCGTAGGTTAGCAATCACAGAAATGTAAAAGAGACATTACCCCTGTTAACTATAATCATTACTTCAGCATTTAACTAATTCAGGACAAAAATGTTCCCAAAGACAACACAAGATTAAGTAGTACCTGACAAGAGTTCAAGTTTAACTAACTTACATATACACATGTTAAAAGCAATAATACATTTCATATTCATTCCACAGTGGTACTGTTTCAGATTCATGAGCAAAACCCAGATTCTAATTAACTTTTTCCTGCAGTCAAAAATTAAAGTGGGGCCCCTTAAACTGTTCCTTCCTTTATCATCAACTATGCACATCTTACAGAAACACTTTTCATTACAATAATACTGATTCCCCATCCCACTTGATGTTAATTATTTGCAAAGCTTTATAACCATCAAAATGATTTCAAGTTAGAGTTAAATTTCAAATAGGATCAAAATTAAATACCTTATAACACCACTTGTGAAGCAAGTGATTTTAACTAACCACAATTAGTACTAAAACTTTGGTATTTTCAATGTAGAAACAGTCCACGGCAAATTAATGCTTTTCGTAATTTTAATATCATGTACCCCTCTTACTACTTGTGAGGCAAGTAGTTTTAACTAACAACATTTATGCTCTTTAGCACTGAAATTTAGGCTCAAATTAAAAACAAATTATTAGTTCTTCACAAACAGGATATTTGGTATTTAGCACTTTTAGGATAGGACCCTACTTGGTATCATGAAGTGGACAATTTCAACGTCAAACACAAATTCTGCAACGCTTGAATTATTATTGCAAAAACACACACAAGCACACTGGTTCATACTGGTTTACATATCTGTTTTCCAAAGTAGTTGAAGCAGTGGCGCAATAGCGGTGTCAAGCACGTGGCGGCTACCTGCTCTCTGCTCTGGCCGTTTAATGCTCTATTTCATTTCTTCTTGGCGGCAAGTTAATCATTTTTAGAGCAATTCCAAATACGAGAGCACCATTTTACAGCAGATCCACATCAGAGGCCATTGCATCATAGATTTGGTTTCAGAACGCCTCACTTGGCACCTGCGGTGTTGTCTATGCGACTGTTGGCCAATGACAGCCTAACGTGCTCTCTCTCTCTCTCTCTTGCCGCCGAGAATGACCGCCGCTTCCACATTTTCTTGCGCGTCAAGCCCTTTCCATAGTCGAGGGAGTTCACTACACCTTTTAAGTTACATCATATAATTTCTCTAAGTATGAACCAGTTATTTACATACAATTTTGTTTTATCAAACAGACATATTTTATAAAATTCCATTATTTAAGCACACTATTAAGTTAAACACATTATACATCATAAAGTTCCACTTCTCGCCAACAATTCAAAGAACTTATCTCATACAGAATAAACACTTCACAATAACATACAATTAATTACACTGTACGGATTACTCACAATCGATAATGGTGTTACATGCTGATAAGTGGATACAAGTGATGAAGTAAAGTAAATTACTTATAATACTACTGCAATCATCTTCTATAGTACCACTATCAAATTACCTATGACTACTTAAATCATTATAATTTCCACTGCCGTTACAGCTAATGATCACAGAAAACTGGCTTTAATATCTTATCAAATTGCTCATTACTTTCAGTTACACATTTTTGACGTTATAAATTCCTCATAATCTGCCGTGCAACAGTTGGTAGGTGCATAAATCTGGCTCTGTGGGCACTATGGAGGACGGTGAATTCTTCGTCCACTCCAGTGTGTGTGCGCCCTTCTTATGGGGTTGACATATGTAATGTGGACCGCCGCCGCTTACTTCACCCCCGTCTCTTGAGTTCCTCAGGTGCGGAAACCAGTACCTCAGTGGCGCTGCTGATCAAGTAGTGCACGGGAAGCGCTTTTACTGTGTGCCTTTCAGTCTCTTTTGAACTGTGAGTCAGCAGTATTGTATATTATGTGCCAAGATGTGCACCTGGTACTACATGTCGAGGCAGTTGTGACCACCAAGTAGCAGTCACGTCCTCATACGGAGGAATCACCAGACAGCATGCTTTGGAGCGCCTTCATATCCACAGACACATTTGTTTGTTTCCATGGTTGTGATTCGATGCGAAAACGTGGCTCATTGGTTGCGGCCCATCAGAAAGTCGGTCAGGCTTCTTGACAGGGTTGCGATTCCGTAAGAAGAAATATGGTTTGGTATAGAAGGCGAGACTTTCTTTATTCTGGTGTTTCTGTCAAGGAAAGAGGTTTAGATTTTATTTCAATTTCACTTTGGCATTAATCTATGTGACTACTGTGAAATCTGTACTTTGACAGGCCACGAAGTGCCGGTGATTTGTCTATGTGACCGGCGGCGCTACTATCAACAAACAGCACCTGGCAGCAGACACATAAAGCACAACTCATCATCATCTTGGACAGTTTCCAGCCACTGGCTGGGTCTGTCGGGAACACAAGCCTCTCCACCGTGTTCTGTCTTTCCACCATTCCCCCTCTTCCACCTTCGTCCAGTTCTCTCCTCTTCTCATCACACATTCCTTCACTCCCTTCACCCATCTATCTCTTGGTCTTCCTCTGGGCCTCTTCCCCTCCAGTTGCAGATCAAACATCCTCTTTGGAATTCTTCCCTCATCCATTCTCTTCATGTGTCCATACCACTGCAGTCTTGATTTTTCTATCCTGTCCTGTACTGGTTCCTCCTTTAGTCTTTCCCTCACATACAAATTTCGCAATCTGTCTCGTCTTGTTACACCCAACCTGCTCCTCTGGAACTTCATTTCACTAGCCTGTATTCTACTTTTGTCGCTTTTGTGCATTACCCATGTCTCACTTCCGTATGTCAATATGGGGACAAAGTAGGTTCGGTATATAATTCCCTTGGATTTCTGTGGTACCTCCTTGCTCCAAATAAGCCCCCTAATGCATTTGTAGAACTGCCCTGCTTTTCTGCATCTTTCATTTATTTCCATTGCGTTTCCCCCCTTACTTTCAATCACGCTTCCCAGGTACTTGAAGTTCTCTACCACTTGTAGTTTTTCCCCTCCACAAGTTATATCCACATTTGGCCTATTCTTCTTCCTTGTTGTGACGATTATTTCACTTTTCTTTGCAGAGAAATGCATTCCATATTGTGCTGCCGTTGCCTCCCATGCATCTAACTGCTCTTGCACCTCCTTCACGCAATTTCCCCATAACATCAGGTCATCGGCAAAAAGCACTGCTTTCATTTTATGATCTCCAATTGCATCTGATACTTGCTGTAGGATTTCATCCATAACAATAATAAACAATAAAGGCGAAAGTGCACTTCCCTGTCGCAGCCCATTTTCCAGCTTGAACCATGCAGTACGTTCCCTCCCCACTTTCACACAACTCTCACTTCCCTCATACATTTTTCTGACTTTTCGTGTAATCTCTTCATCTATCCCTTTTGCGTTCAGCACATCCCAGAGCTTGTCCCTACAGATACTGTCATACGCCTTCTCAATATCCAAAAAGGCCATGATTAAGTCCTTCCCGTACTCATAGTGCCTTTCCTGCAGTTGCCTTACCGCAAATATGAGGTCCGTTGTTGATCTTCCCGGTCTGAAACCGTACTGCTCCTCTTGCAGTCTACTTTCAATACTGCTTCTTATTCTCTTCTCCAGCATCTTTTCATAGATTTTTCCACAGTGGCATAGCAGGGTGATTCCTCTGTAGTTCTCACATCTCCTTTTATCCCCTTTCTTGAAGATCGGGACTATAATTCCTTTCTTCCAATCCTCAGGAATTCTGTTCTCCTTCCACACCACCCTCAGCACTCTGTATAGCCACTGGGTTCCTACTTCTCCTGCTGCTCGTATCATATCCACTGTTACTTCGTCCCAACCTGGTGCCTTGCCCCCTTTCATCCTCTTTATGGCTTCTTCCACTTCATTCCAAGTTAGATCATCAATTTCCCCACTATTATAATCGTCTGCTGCCTTAGGCTCTCCATCGCTGTTAGTTACCTGCTTGGCAGCATTCAACAGATCTTCAAAGTACTCCTTCCAAATCTTTTTGAGCTCATGCATTTCCTCCACAACTCTTCCATTATTATCCATGATCCTCAGGCACTCGCTTCTGTCATTCCTCTTATTTCTTACCATGGTGTAAAGTACTTTTTTGTTCCCTTCACTGTCCTCTTCTAACATTCTTGTCCATTTTTCCATCCACTTCTTCTTCTCCGCCCTTACTATGGTCTGTGCCGCTTTCTTGCTTTCCCTACATTTTACCCTAGCTTCCTCTGTTCGGGTCTGGAACCATTCTCTGAAGGCTTTGTTCTTTTGAAGTACTGCCTCTTTACATATGTTGTTCCACCATGGGGTTTCCCTACTTCTCCTCTTTGTGCTAGTTCTTCCGCACACAGTCTCAGCTGCCTCAACTAGAGCCCTCTTAAAATCGCCCCATTCTTCTTCCACTGTTCTCTGATCTTCCTTTGGCAGCTTCTTCCTGATGAGTGTCTGGTACTGGGTCCTCCGTTCATCCTCTTTCAGCATCCATGTCTTCAACCTTTTCTCCTGTATATCTGTTGCCCTCCTATCTTTTTTCTCTCTTAGGGTGGCTACCAACAGCCGATGGTCGCTGTCTAAGGCCTCAGATGGTATGTCCTTAACATCTGTGAGGCTGCTCATCATCTGCCTATCCACTAGTACACAGTCTACTACTGAAGTTTGGGACCAGTCCCCACTGTACCAAGTTATTTTGTGACTACTCCTCTTCTTGTACCACGAATTTGCGATCGCCAGCCCATTCCTCTTGCAGAATTCCAGCAACAATTTTCCTTCTCTATTTCGGTTCCCCCAGCCCTCTGGTCCCATTATCTCCTCGAATCCTTTCCTGTCTGTGCCAACATGTGCATTGAGGTCCCCTATTATAATCTGATTTCCTCCATTTAGCTGCTTTTGCATGTCATCTTCAAATTCCTCCTTCTCCTTTTTTGTACACCCCACCTGTGGGGCATATGCTTGGATGATTTCAATGCTTTTTCCTTTCACCCGTACTCTGGCTTTTATCATTCGATCATTGATACCTTCCACCTCCTCCTGCAGACCCTCTCTGACCACTATTGCCACTCCATTTCTTCCCCTCTCATTCCCTATCCAGTACAGTTTACATCCTTTACTTAGTGGTTTTTCACCAACTCCTCTCCACCTAGTCTCAGCAAGTCCCAAGATGTCCAATTTCCTCCTTTCCATCATTTCTACAATTTCTTCTAACTTCCCAGTTAGAGTCCTTACGTTTAAGGTGCCCAGCCGTAAACCATCTCGTAATCCTTTTCCATTGCTTGGTCCGTTTCCTTTAAATCCGTTCCGTGATCCGAGGCATGTTCCCTTCTTGAAAGCAGTTGATTTATCCACTACTGGCTTGCTAGGCCTATCGCAGCTTCACCAGAGCCCCGTTAGCCGTCACGTTTCAGGGTTCCCATAGGGCCTTCTCAGCTACCGTAGCGGTCCTGGGGCACACGAAGTCCCCGCTGTACATCGCCCCTAAAGGCAATCCCCTACTTTGTGCCGTTGCCCATCTCCCACGACTTGGACGAGGGGTTGGACTTATGGGAGACACATAAAGCACAACTACTGAAGCAAATACAAATGTCAACGTCCAAACATTGATTTTTTTAGTAAAGCGACCTAGCCTGTGCCAGTTCCATTCGGAGACTAAGACCAAATCGATGAACACTACTGTGTTCCTCTGGACGTAGACATTCCTCCATGGTGACAGCTTGTGTTGTCGCTGGGCTGCTGATACAACGTTAGACTCGTCGTCGACGATCATAGCGGCTCCTTCAGCGGACAGATCTAAGTGTCTCGGTAGATGTACTGAGATAAACTGGAGCTGCAATTGCAACTGGAACGCGGTTTATTTCCGGATTTGCACAGTAACAAGAAATTTCGTACGTAAGGGTTGACATACAGCTCAGCTCCCGTTATGCTGGCGACGTCTATAGTACGACGCTCGAATTGCCAGCGGGCTGACACCGCCTGGCAGTTAGACTGTCCCGTGGAACCTATGATGCTGGAGGGAAGGCTAGCTCGTAATGATATTGCCGTCGCGCGACTCGCGGTCGCAACGTACATTTTGTTACGAGCTTTGTCCAGAATGTAGGTTCCGATGGGTCGCGCAATGGAAACCACAGTGAAAATCAACCTTCCACTGACCTCTCCACATAGTCAGCTCTCCGACTTAGACATTTTGAAGCAAATTTCCAATATCCTCGTCACAGACGCCAGCCGTCTGCGTTTCGTTGTCTGTTTCAAAATGCTCTCTTCACAGCCAGCGACTCGTGTGAGTAGAGACGAACATCAGAGGGAGCCACGTCCAGACTTCATAGTGGGTGATCAGACGCTGCAGAATCGTCTTCATTGCTCCTGCAGTGTACGGTAGAGAATTGTAATGGAAAAGGAAATACAGGGCAGTTACGTTATGTGGGCTTGCATAAAATGAGGGGAATCTCTCACCACGCACCTGTAGTTGGCAGGAGACACTATTTTCTAGGCCTCTTTGCCTGTTTACGTACTCGTTGTGCGCTCGGAACGGCAAAGTCAACGTGACGCGATCGACGGTCATACTTGATACACTATCCAACTTATCTGGGCAAAATTTCTTCGGATATTCACCGTGGTTTCGATTTCGCGACCAATCGGAAGTTATTTTCTATACACCCTTTGTATTTTCGGTCTGTTAACTCCACTCCTATGAGATAACAGTGTTTTTGGAAACAAACCTTTCACAGGCATAGTTTTTCTTTATTGTATAATCACTTCCTTTAAACCAGCATGCAGGCGCTATGTTTGGTGAACCAGTCGATATATTCAGTTGTCACTTTGACTACTTTCACAGCTGCTCTGAGAAACCCTTACAACCTAACAAGCAGTCGTCATTGTGCTATGTTAAAAGTTCATCCAAGGGTACAAGTAAATGCTAACAAACCAAAATACGTTCATACCTTGTGTAATGCTACTCTTACTCGACCGGACGCTTAAATCTCTATAAATATACTTCGCAAGCCACGCCGCAGTGCATTTAAGAAGGTGCTTTCTGCCAATAATAGCGATTTCCTGCCCTATTCCATTGGCAGATTGAATAGCTTCTGCAGATACTAACCTAACCTCTGTCATGCTATTCTCCCTATCCCTACCCGATATAGGGGAGCACAATGTTGTACAGTCTTCGTTAAATAACGATAAGAGTCGTTATTTACCCGACAGGTTTGCATGACAGAAGCGTTGCCTTTCTTTCAGAAATTCGACAAATATCTCTGTTTCATTTTCCTATAAACTATACCAATGTGTTACGATCGTAGCAGCGCACCTCTGATTTCAACATCTAGAGTGAAGAACACAAACGCTGGAGCAGTGTTCTAACGTTGTTCACAATAGTTCGATGCAAGCGATATCCGTTACTGGGTTGTAGACATGCAGTTTCAGAGAACTATGACCACATGTATTTATAATGGAGAAGGACACCGTTTGGGTCACTTAGTAAGATTTATCTAATTCTTTACCCTGCAGATAAGTTGCTCTTTGTAGTGATTACTTGTATGGATCTGAAGATGTTCTGTGCCGAATGAGGGAACAGATTATCGAAGTAAACCTTACAAACTGCACCTTCTTAGTTACTTTCTTCATTGTTCTCTACACTTTCCCTGGCTCTTTTAACAAATCTTCTTCGTCTTACCTAAGATTTTCTTCGTATGACTGTCGCATTTCACATCTTGTAAGCCGATAATGACTGATATTACTCTTTGTTGTGGACATTATGTTCCATTCATTACACGAGGAGTTCCATTCATTACACGAAGTGGAATTTTGTGCAAGTCTTTTTACATTTCCCCAAGATCGTTCAGTGACGATAATTACATGTAAACAACGGCATTATTAGAGAACATTTTGTTAGAGCTCCTGCTCTTATCATGTATATTGAGAAAGTTACCTTACACTCTTCAGTTGAACATTCGCGATATGTGTAACGTACTGCTTTCTGTTAGCCAAATATTCTTCGAGTCTTGTCATATGTGTGAAAATACTCCATATCGTGTTTGTTTGTGTGTAACACTACTTACTGCCTGGTTATGTTAATGTCGCAGGGTCTAGCGGTTCTGGCGCTGCAGTCCGGAACCACGGGACTGCTACGGTCGCAGGTTCGAATCCTGCCTCGGGCATGGGTGTGTGTGATGTCCTTAGGTTAGTTAGGTTTAAGTAGTTCTAAGTTCTAGGGGACTAATGACCTAAGATGTTGAGTCCCATAGTGCTCAGAGCCATTTGAACCATTTTAATGTCGCAGATCTATTGAACAAAGCGATTCGACTCACCTGCCCCTAGGCTTTACCAACCGATAATATGTCAGAAAACCTTTGTACAGTCACGAGATTAGTTCGGCAATCGGACTACGTCTTGTTTATGGCATTGCGGCCTTATCATTAAAATAATGACGGCGCAGTGGGGACAAAAAGTTATGAACAAGAGAAACACACACCTGCATTCACAGTTAGTTGCTGAAGTTTGCTGCTGCTAGCAGCAGTTAAGCTGTGGCCCGCACAAAAATTCTCCACCTTAGGCAACTGACGGGCGGTAAACCACCTCAGTCTCGCTTTCTGAACAACGGCCCCGAATTTAGCTGTCATGCGTAAGACTGGTTTGTCGCAAAGCAGAACATGCAATATTCGTACCACTGTCCAAACGTAACTTAAGCACTGGGTGTGACACTTTCGACAGTAACACTTAAAGACAACTCTCACCAACAAAGATCTGCCCTTTGTCAGAGCAACTTACGTCAGTGGCTTTCCCCATTCCCGGTCCGTATCACCGGTAGAATGATACCCCTTTCGACTCATCTAGACTGATATGTAATTTCCCCACCGTGTCAAGTGCCTGCAAAGCCATAAGGTGGCCTTCTTTGTCGCCGTAGTCAGTGGTAATACTTCTAAAATATTTAAAAAAATGACACTGTCATTAAAGTATTTTGGGCTCTTAAATTTTGGTCGAACGACTTGAAATACCGGTTGGAGTGATTATATTTTTAACTGTCGGTTGACTCGTGCGTGCGTATGTAAAATTTAAATGTCTGGAAGAACCCGCACAAAGATCTAAAAACCGCATCTAAAGGAATGAATTTGACCCCATGACATTCACTTTATGGTCTGGAATTTAGCACTAATTACCCCTACTCCTAACTATTTGTAATAACGCATCTGACTTACTTAAACTGAATTTGATATTTCTTTTTCATTACGCATCCGACTTACGTGAACTGAACTTGGGACTGCTTTCATCATACATTCATAACACACAAATTTCAAGGATGAATGGTGCTACTGTTTGAAACAAGATGTTACGTTCAGTGAATACCATCTACACTCACCGCATAAAAATGGGCATTGAAAATGACTTCAGCAATTGGAGACCACAATAAACATCAACTATAGGCTCCATTAGAAAAACAGGAATGATTTTTAGTGAGTAGTTGACGTGTGTTTGGATACGGGAAAGAAGGGAATAGAAAGCAACAGATTTCCTACTTCTCGTTCACGAGACAAATTGTCCTTCCCGTATAATAATGAATCTGCATTACAGATGTTAACGAAGTACTACATGCCTTGAAGAGAAGAGAAAAAGGATTGAATCGAAAGAAATGGCCTTCAGTGTTGCCACCTGACTTCCCTACCACGCCGGAGCTGAGCAGTTCTTTACAATAGCGGGTGACTCTTCTGTACTGTGGCGACGTGGCTGCAACGACCTGCGCTGGTCGGCGTGCATTCGGCGTACAGGGTCTGTGATTACAGACTTCTCTGCCGGTTGTTGAATCACAGCTAAACTTGCTCTACGCAGTAATAATTTCCCGAAAAAATCCTATCCCAATGTAAGTTAAAGAGGCTGGTGATATGCGTCAAAAGCAAAAGCAAAGACAATATTTAAACTTGTGCTAAATTCAGTACAAGTGAAGAAAACCTTCTAACGGGAGAGTAGACCGTATAACTCTGAGTGAAGCTCCTGAGTGAACCCACACTTAGTGTCAAAGCTCCCCAAACATGGATCAGCAAACGAAAATTTTTCGAAGTCCTTTTCATTTTCCGTACTTGTAACCAGAAGTCTGTCATATCTTGCAGCTATGAACAGAGCTTCATTCGTCACATCTGAAGATCAAACAGAAAACTGTCTACTTGACTATACGCTAATGCAATTGGCCGGTCTCCACTTGTTAATTACCAAGCACAAGTACTTCCTGTCCTTTTCCAGGGCAGCTGGACGTGGAGAGACCTCTTAATCTCGTAAAGCAGTCCACTTGACTCAGAAAACAGAAGAAGAATGCGGAAGAGTTACAACGGAATGACGCCAGACTCTCGCGTTGGAAAGTTATGAAACTTCGCAACTTCACATTCCTGCACTTTCTACCAATTATTTGCATGCCTCCCCCCCCCCCCTTCCTCCACTCCGCCCCCTCTACATCTACATCCATACTCCGCAAGCCACCTAACGGTGTATGGCGGAGGGTATTTTAAGTACCTCTAAAGGGTTCTCCCTTATATTCCAGTCTCGTATAGTTCGTGGAAAGAAAGATTGTCGGTATGCCTCTGTGTGGGCTCTAATCTCTCTGATTTTATCCTCATGGCCTCTACGCGAGATATACGAAGGAGGGAGCAATACACTGCTTGACTCCTCAGTGAAGGTATGTTCTCGAAACTTAAACAAAAGCCCGTACCGAGCTATTGAGCGTCTCTCCTGCAGAGTGTTCAGCTGGAGTTTATCTATCATCTCCGTAACGCTTTCGTGATTACTAAATGATCCTGTAACGAAGCGCGCTGCTCTCCGTTAGATCTTCTCTATCTCTTCTACCAACCCTATCTGGTGCGGATCCCACACTGGTGAGCAATATTCAAGCAGTGGGCGAACAAGTGTAATGTAACCTACTTCCTTTGTTTTCGGATTCCATTTCCTTAGGATCCTTCCAATCAATCACAGTCTGGCATCTGCTTTACCGACGATTAATTTTATATGGCCACCCATTTTAAATCACTCCTAATGCGTACTCCCAGATAATTTATGGAATTAACTGCTTCTAGTTGCTGATCAGCTATATTGTAGCTAAATGAAAAGGATCTTTCTTTCTATGTATTCGCAACGCATTACACTTGTCTACATTGAGATTCGATTGCCATTCCCTTCACTATGCGTCAATTCGTTGCAGATCCTCCTGCATTTCAGCACAATTTTCCATTGTTACAACCTCTCTATGTACTACAGCATCATCCGCAAAAAGCGTCAGTGAACTTCCGATGTTATCCACAAGGTCAATTATGTATATTGTGAATAGCAACGGTCCAACGACACTCCCCTGCGGCACACCTGAAATCACTCTTACTTCGGAAGACTACTCTCCACTGAGAATGACATGCTGGGTTCTGTTATTTAGGAACTCTTCAATCCAATCACACAATTGATCTGATAGTCCATATGCTCTTACTTTGTTCATTAAACGACTGCGGGGAACTTTATGAAACGCCTTGCGGAAATCAAGAAACATGGCATCTACCTGGGAAGCCGTGTCTATTGTCCTCTGAGTCTCGTGGACGAATAGCGCGAGTTGGGTTTCACACGATCGTAGAGTAGATTTCTAGTCTCCAGAAAAGTCATTATACTAGGACATAATACGTGCTCCCAAATTCTACAACTGATCGACGTTAGAGAAATAGGTCTATAGTTCTGCACATCTGTTCGACGTCCGTTCTTGAAAACGGGGATGACCTTTGCCCTTTTACAATCGTTTGGAACGCTACGCTCTTCTAGAGACCTACAGTACACCGCTGCAAGAAGGGGTGCAAGTTCCTTCGCGTACTGTGTGTAAAATCGAACTGGTATCCCATCAGGTACAAGCCTTTCCTCTTTTGAACGATTTCAATTGTTTTTCTATCCCTCTGTCATCTATTTCGATATCTACCATTTTGTCATCTGTGCGACAATCTAGAGGCGGAACTACAGTGCATGCTTCCTCTGTGAAACAGCTTTGGAAAAACACATTTAGTATTTCGGCCTTTAGTCTGTCATCCTCTGTTTCAGTACCATTTTGGTCACAGAGGGTCTGGACATTTTGTTTTGATCCATCTACCGCTTTGACATAAGACTAAAATTTCTTAGGCCGCCGAACAATCACAGCACAGAGCAGAAAGTCTTTATCACAAAACGAAACAAAAGAACTAAGTCTAATTCCGCTTGCTGCTTACCAGAGAAGCGTTCCCTGCCGGCACTCTGACATCATGGCATATATGCCAGTCAGTACTTCTCTTTGTACGTGTTACAAGAGTCATAGAGTTATCACGGTGAGTTCGACATTTCTCTAAAGGGAGCAAAACAAAAGAGCAGTGGTCGCGGAAGAATTTTACGGTCTCTAGCCTGATTTCTTAAGATTTTGTCTTCCAAGAGAGCCGCCTCCCCAGCATGGGGTGCGGAACGCTCTCTCCCCCCTGCAGTGCAGTGAACCGGCGACGAGAAAGCTTCTTCAGAGGTTTCGCCAAACGTGAAGCGTGTTGTATGCCTCGGAGCAAAAAGTCGCCTTCCACGCGCGGCGGCCCACACCTGTGGCCCCTTCCAGAACCGCACTGTATGTCTCATTGGTTGGTGCCGCACCTGCATAGCTCTCACCTCGCTGAGAACTTGCCGATGGTGGCAGTCCCGTGAGAAACCTGCCTCCTCTTGCTCTGCTACGAACAAACTAATCAAACTGAAACCTGAACTACCAGTATTATACGAAGTAGAAAGAAGGTTATTGAATTAAAGGATAAGGAGAATACGAAGGAGAAAATACAGGCACACTCATTGACTACGCACACTAGTAACATAAAAAGTTTGCACAACCTCTCGATTTAATGCTCTATAAGGCTCTCAAAAGGTAATTTTAAATGAATAAAAATATGAAAAACGGTCCATCCCTACGTGATATTTTCCAACTTCCTTGTTGAAACTCAACGTTTCGTTCCCATCTGTGGAGATCATCTTCAAGGATAACCGCAAAACTCTGGAAAAAAGCAGGAATTTACAGGCTACTGAGTAGTTGTGGAGACGTACGATTGTAACATTAAAAGAACGGTTGAATGGCGACTATAAGAACACAAGGGCAACTATAGAGGGGGGAGAAACAGACAAATAAGCTTTTGGGGCACATGTTGTGCTGCATGAAGACTACCGGCTTCTAGTTGGTAAGATTAAGGTACACACAGTCACTCATACTTTTTTTTTTTTTTTTTTTTTGGTCATCAGTCTACTGACTGTTTTGATGCGGCCCGCCACGAATTCCTTTCCTGTGCTAACCTCTTCATCTCAGAGTAGCACTTGTAACCTACGTCCACAATTATTTGCTTGACGTATTCCAATCTCTGTCTTCCTCTACAGTTTTTGCCCTCTACAGCTCCCCCTAGTACCATGGAAGTCATTCCCTCATGTCTTAGCAGATGTCCTATCATCCTGTCCCTTCTCCTTATCAGTGTTTTCCACATATTCCTTTCCTCTCCGATTCTGCGTAGAACCTCCTCATTCCTTACCTTATCAGTCCACCTAATTTTCAACATTCGTCTATAGCACCACATCTCAAATGCATCGATTCTCTTCTGTTCCGGTTTTCCCACAGTCCATGTTTCACTACCATACAACGCTGTACTCCAGACGTACATCTTCAGAAATTTCTTCCTCAAATTAAGGGCGGTATTTGATATTAGTACACTTCTCTTGGCCAGAAATGCCTTTTTTGCCATAGCGAGTCTGCTTTTGATGTCCTCCTTGCTCCGTCCGTCATTGGTTATTTTACTGCCTAGGTAGCAGAATTCCTTAACTTCATTGACTTCGTGACCATCAATCCTGATGTTAAGTTTCTCGCTGTTCTCATTTCTACTACTTCTCATTACCTTCGTCTTTCTCCGATTTATTCTCAAACCATACTGTGTATTCATTAGACTGTTCATTCCATTCAGCAGATCATTTAATTCTTCTTCACTTTCACTCAGGATAGCAATGTCATCAGCGAATCGTATCATTGATATCCTTTCACCTTGTATTTTAATTCCACTCCTGAACCTTTCTTTTATTTCCATCATTGCTTCCTCGATGTACAGATTGAAGAGTAGGGGCGAAAGGCTATAACCTTGTCTTACACCCTTCTTAATACGAGCACTTCGTTCTTGATCGTCCACTCTTATTATTCCCTCTTGGTTGTTGTACATATTGCATATGACCCGTCTCTCCCTATAGCTTACTCCTACTTTTTTCAGAATCTCGAACAGCTTGCACCATTTAATATTGTCGAACGCTTTTTCCAGGTCGACAAATCCTATGAAAGTGTCTTGATTTTTCTTTAGCCTTGCTTCCATTATTAGCCGTAACGTAAGAATTGCCTCTCTCGTCCCTTTACTTTTCCTAAAGCCAAACTGATCGTCACCTAGCGCATTCTGAATTTTCTTTTCCATTCTTCTGTATATTATTCTTGTAAGCAGCTTCGATTCATGAGCTGTTAAGCTGATTGTGCGATAATTCTCGCACTTGTCAGATCTTACCGTCTTCGGAATTGTGTGGATGATGCTTTTCCGAAAGTCAGATGGTATGTCGCCAGACTCATATATTCTACACACCAACGTGAATAATCGTTTTGTTGCCACTTCCGCCAATGATTTTAGAAATTCTGATGGAATGTTATATATCCCTTCTGCCTTATTTGACCGTAAGTCCTCCAAAGCTCTTTTAAATTCCGATTCTAATACTGGATCCCCTATCTCTTCTAAATCGACTCCTGTTTCTTCTTCTATCACATCAGACAAATATTCACCCTCATAGAGGCTTTCAATGTATTCTTTCCACCTATCTGCTCCCTCCTCTGCATTTAACAGTGGAATTCCCGTTGCACTCTTAATGTTACCACCGTTGATTTTAATGTCACCAAAGGTTGTTTTGACTTTCCTGTATGCTGAGTTTGTCCTTCCGACAATCATAGCTTTTTCGATGTCTTCACATTTTTCCTGCAGCTATTTCGTCTTAGCTTCCCTGCACTTCCTTTTTATTTCATTCCTCAGCGAGTTGTATTTCTGTATTCCTGATTTTCCCGGAACGTGTTTGTACTTCCTCCTTTCATCAATCAACTGAAGTATTTCTTCTGTTACCCATGGTTTCTTCGCAGCTACCTTCTTTGTACCTATGTTTTTCTTCCCAACTTCTGTGATGGCCTTTTTAGAGATGTCCATTCCTCTTCCCCCCCCCCCCCCCCCCTCCCCATGAACCATGGACCTTGCCGTTGGTGGGGAGGCTTGCGTGCCTCAGCGATACAGATAGGCGTACCGTAGGTACAACCACAACGAAGGGGTATCTGTTGAGAGGCCAGACAAGCGTGTGGATCCTGAAGAGGGGCAGCAGCCTTTTCAGTAGTTGCAAGGGCAACAGTCTGGATGATTGACTGATCTGGCCTTGTAACATTAACCAAAACGGCCTTGCTGTGCTGGTACTGCGAACGGCTGAAAGCAAGGGGAAACTACGTCCGTAATTTTTCCCGAGGGCATGCAGCTTTACTGTATGATTAAATGATGATGACGTCCTCTTGGGTAAAATATTCCGGAGGTAAAATAGTCCCCCATTCGGATCTCCGAGCGGGGACTACTCAAGAGGATGTCGTTATCAGGAGAAAGAAAACTGGCGTTCTACGGATCGGAGCGTGGAATGTCAGGTCCCTTAATCGGGCAGGTAGGTTAGAAAATTAGAAAAGGGAAATAAATAGGTTAAAGTTAGATATAGTGGGAATTAGTGAAGTTCGGTGGCAGGAGCAACAAGACTTTTGGTCAGGTGACTACAGGGTTATAAACACAAAGTCAAATAGGGGTAATGCAGGAGTAGGTTTATTAATGAATAGGAAAATAGGAACGCGGGTAAGCTACTACAAACAGCTTAGTGAACGCATTATTGTGGCCAAGATAGATACGAAGCCCACACCTACTACAGTAGTACAAGTTTATATGCCAACTAGCTCTGCAGATGACGATAAAATTGAAGAAATGTATGATGAAATAAAAGAAATTATTCAGATAGTGAAGGGAGACGAAAATTTAATAGTCATGGGTGACTGGAATTCGAGTGTAGGAAAAGGGAGAGAAGGAAACATAGTAGGTGAATATGGATTGGGGCTAAGAAAAGAAAGAGGAAGCCGCCTGGTAGAATTTGGCACAGAGCACAACTTAATCACAGCTAACACTTGGTATAAGAATCATGATAGAAGATTGTATTCATGGAAGAACCCTGAAGATACTAAAAGGTATCAGATAGATTATATAACGGTAAGACAGAGATTTAGGAACCAGGTTTTAAATTGTAAGACATTTCCAGGGGCAGATGCGGACTCTGACCACAATCTATTGGTTATGACCTGTAGATTAAAACTGAAGAAACTGCAAAAAGCTGGGAATTTAAGGAGATGGGACCTGGATAAACTGAAAGAACCAGAGGATGTACAGAGTTTCAGGGAGAACATAAGGGAACAATTGACAGGAATGCGGGAAAGAAATACAGTAGAAGAAGAATGGGTAGCTTTGATGGATGAAGTAGTGAAGGCAGCAGAGGATCAAGTAGGTAAAAAGACAAGGGCTAGTAAAAATCCTTGGGTAACAGAAGAAATATAGAATTTAATTGATGAAAGGAGAAAATATAAAATTTCAGTAAATGAAGCAGGCAAAAAGGACTACAAACGTCTCAAAACTGATAACGCCAGGAAGTGCAAAATGGCTAAGCAGAGATGGCTACAGGACGAATGTAAGGATGTAGAGGCTTATCTCACTAGAGGTAAGATAGATACTGCCTACAGGAAAATTAAAGAGACGTTTGGAGATAAGAGAGAACCACTTGTATGAACATCAAGAGCTCAGATGGAAACCCAGTTCTAAGCAAAGAAGGGAAAGCAGAAAGGTGGAAGGAGTATATTGAGGGCCTATACAAGGGCGATGTACTTGAGGACAATATTATGGAAATGGAAGAGGATGTAGATGAAGATGAAATGGGAGATACGATACTGCGTGAAGAGTTTGACAGAGCACTGAAAGACCTGAGTCGAAACAAGGCCCCCGGAGTAGACAACATACTATTGGAACTACTGACGGCCTTGGGAGAGCCAGTCCTGACAAAACTCTACCATCTGGTGAGCAGGATGTATGAAACAGGCGACATACGCTCAGACTTCCAGAAGAATATAATAATTCCAATCCCAAAGAAAGCAGGTGTTGACAGATGTGAGAATTACCGAACAATCAGTTTAATAAGCCACAGCTGCAAAATACTAACACGAATTCCTTACAGACGAATGGAAAAACTAGTAGAAGCCGACCTCGGGGAAGATCAGTTTGGATTCCGTAGAAATACTGGAACACGTGAGGCAATACTGACCTTACGACTTATCTTAGAAGAAAGATTAAGGAAAGGCAAACCTACGTTTCTAGCATTTGTAGACTTAGAGAAAGCTTTTGACAATGTTGACTGGAATACTCTCTTTCAAATTCTAAAGGTGGCAGGGGTAAAATACTGGGAGCGAAAGGCTATTTACAATTTGTACAGAAACCAGATGGCAGTTATAAGAGTCGAGGGACATGAAAGGGAAGCAGTGGTTGGTAAGGGAGTAAGACAGGGTTGTAGCCTCTCCCCGATGTTATTCAATCTGTATATTGAGCAAGCAGTAAAGGAAACAAAAGAAAAATTCGGAGTAGGTATTAAAATCCATGGAGAAGAAATAAATACTTTGAGGTTCGCCGATGACATTGTAATTCTGTCAGAGACAGCAAAGGACTTGGAAGAGCAGTTGAACGGAATGGATGGTGTCTTGAAGGGAGGATATAAGATGGACATCAACAAAAGCAAAACGAGGATAATGGAATGTAGTTGATTTAAGTCGGGTGATGCTGAGGGTATTAGATTAGGAAATGAGACACTTAAAGTAGTAAAGGAGTTTTGCTATTTGGGGAGCAAAATAACTGATGATGGTCGAAGTAGAGAGGATATAAAATGTAGACTGGCAACGGCAAGGTAAAGGTTTCTGAAGAAGAGAAATTTGTTAACATCGAGTTTAGATTTAAGTGTCAGGAAGTCAATTCTGAATGTATTTGTATGGTGTGTAGCCATGTATGGAAGTGAAACATAGACGGTAAATAGTTTGGACAAGAAGAGAATAGAAGCTTTCGAAATGTGGTGCTACAGAAGAATGCTGAAGATTAGATGGGTAGATCACATAACTATTGAGGAGGTACTGAATAGGATTGGGGAGAAGAGGATTTTGTGGCACAACTTGACCAGAAGAAGGGATCGGTTGGTAGGACATGTTCTGAGGCATCAATGCATCACCAATTTACTATTGGAGGGCAGCGTGGAGGGTAAAAATCGTAGGGGGAGACCAAGAGATGAATACACTAAGCAGGTTCAGAAGGATGTAGGTTGCAGTAGGTACTGGGAGATGAAGCAGCTTGCACAGGATAGAGTAGCATGGAGAGCTGCATCAAACCAGTCTCAGGACTGAAGACCACAACAACAACAACAACAACATTCCTCTTCAACTGTGCTGTCTACTGCGCTATTTCTTATTGCTGTATCTATAGCGTTAGAGAACTTCAAACGTATCTCGTCATTCCTTAGTACTTCCGTATCGCACTTCTTTGGGTATTGATTCTTCCTGACTAATGTCTTGAACATCAGCCTACTCATCATCACTACTATATTGTGATCTGAGTCTGTATCTGCTCCTGAGTACGCCTTAAAATCCAGTATCTGATTTCGGAATCTCTGTCTGACCATAATGTAAGCTAATTGAAATCTTCGCGTATCTCCCGGCATTTTCCAGGTATACCTCCTCCTCTTGTGATTCTTGAACAGGGTATTCGCTATTACTAGCTGAAACTTGTTACAGAACTCAGTTAGTCTTTCTCCTCTTTCATTCCTAGTCCCAAGCCCATATTCTCCTGTAACCTTTTCTTCTACTCCTTCCCCTACAACTGCATTCCAGTCGCCCATGACTATTAGATTTTCGTTCCCCTTTACATACTGCATTACCCTTTCAATATCCTCATACATTTTCTCTATCTGTTCATCTTCAGCTTACGACGTCGGCATGTATACCTGAACTATCGTTGTCGGTGTTGGTCTGATGTCGATTCTGATTAGAACAACCCGGTCACTGAACTGTTCACAGGAACACACCCTCTGCCCTACCTTCCTATTCATAACGAATCCTACACCTGCTATACCATTTTCTGCTGCTGTTGATATTACCCGATACTCGTCTGACCAGAAATCCTTGTCTTCCTTCCACTTCACTTCACTGACCCCTACTGTATCTAGATTGAGCCTTTGCATTTCCCTTTTCAGATTTTCTAGTTTTCCTACCACGTTCAAGCTTATGACACTCCACGCCCCGACTCGTAGAACTTTATCTTTTCGTTGATTATTCAGTCTTTTTCTCATGGTAACCTCCCCCTTGGCAGTCCCCTCCCGGAGATCCGAATGGGGGACTATTCCGGAATCTTTTGCCAATGAATCTTCAATTACAGGCCACATGTCCTGCGGATACACGTTACGTGTCTTTAATGCAGTGGTTTCCATTGCCTTCTGCATCCTCATGTCGTTGATCATCGCTGATTTTTCCGCATTTAGGGGCAATTTCCCACCCCTAGGACAAGAGAGTGCCCTGAACCTCTATCCGCTCCTCCGCCCTCTTTGACAAGGCCGTTGGCAGAATGAGGCTGACTTCTTATGCCGGAAGTCTTCGGCCGATAATGCTGATTATTTATCAAAACTTAGGCAGTGGCGGGGATCGAACCCGGGACCGAAGACGTTTTGATTATGAATCAAAGACGCTACCCCTAGACCACGGGTATCCCTTCTGACTCACATTACGAAAGGCTATACAATGAATGGTATGAAACCGAGTGGTACTTGTGTTACGGTGATGAAGATGTGTAACAGTATTCCACCTTGGGATAAGAGTAGCTGAGGATAGTAACCGATAGCGACCAGTTGCGCTCGAGCATTAGAAACATGTGACGTCACTTTTTTGCGTGGGAACGCGTCGAAACGGAATTTGACTTCACTAGCGAGCGAGAGTGTCCATCTGCAAATCCCGCTGAATATGTCCTCCACAGATCCAGACTGAAAGTTGGGTATCAAAAAGAAGTTTTTCCGACAACTGCATAATAACACTGAATGTTTTAGTAAGAGTAGTTATAGGATTTTGTCTCATCAGCTTATAATATGCATTAGTTATTTGGAACAGTGACTAGTGTCTCAACCAAAACTGGTTGTAAATAATCATTTGTCTTCCAGTATTGCTTTATACAGTTAAAGTGACAGTGTCATTTAAACTGAGAGAACATAATGCTGGCAGTAGAGTTCAATTAAGTCACACACTGTGGTCGGTGGTCCCCGCTCGATGGAGCTCTTTGGCCATTCGCTGTTACTTTTGTATTTAGAAAGAAAGTTCGGAAACGAGTGAATTATATGCTACTAACAATGGTATTGGGAAATATGTCAACACTCACACACACACACACACACACACACACACACACACATATATATTGTTGTTGTGATCTTCAGTCCTGAGACGGGTTGAATGCAGCTCTCCATGCTAATCTATCCTGTGCAAGCTCCTTCATCTACCAGTACCTACTGCAACCTACATCCTTCTGAATCTGCTTAGTGTATTCATCTCTTGGTCTCCCTCTACGATTTTTAGCCCCCACACTGCCCTCCAATGCTAAATTTGTGATCCCTTGATGCCTCAGGACATGTCCTACCAACCGATCCCTTCTTCTAGTCAAGTAGTGCCACAAACTTCTCTTCTCCGCAATCCTATTCAATACCTCCTCATTAGTTACGTGATCTACCCACCTAATCTTCAACATTCTTCTGTAGCACCACAGTTCGAAAGCTTCTATTCTCTTCTTGTCCAAACTATTTATTGTCCATGTTTCACTTCTATACATGGCTACACTCCATACAAATACTTTCAGAAACGACTTCCTGACACTTAAATCTATACTCGATGTTAACAAATTTCTCTTCTTCAGAAACGCTTTCCTTGCCATTGCCAGTCTGCATTTTATGTCCTCTCTAATTCGACCATCATCAGTTAGTTTGCTCCCCAAATAGCAAAACTCCTCTACTACTTTGTCTCATTTCCTAATCTAATTCCCTCAGCATCACCCGACTTCATTCGACTACATTCCATTATCCTCGTTTTGCATTTGTTGATGTTCATCTTATATCCTCCTTTCAAGACACTGTCCATTCCGTCAACTGCTCTTCCAAGTCCTTTGCTGTGTCTGACAGAATTACAATGTCATATATATATATATATATATATATATATATATATATATATATATATATATATATAATGCTTGATTGTGTGCTGCAAACATCGAAAAGTATCTGGGTAGACATACGAAGCATCGCTACAAACTGAAGAGCAATTTTTTTCGTTTGAAAAAAATAAATAAATAAAAAATCGCTTTCCGGACTGTTTCTGAATTATTGAAGTGTTCTGAGATGTGGTGCTATACTCACTTTATGCACTGCTGCAAACAGCAGCGATCTTTATTTCCTAGACTGACTCCTGTCTAATTATTGTAGCCGCAGATCACAAGCAAGATTGACTTGTAACTGCAGTTGGAGCGTTGGAGAAGCCAACACGGTTGGTCTGTGTCTGCAGTCAGTCACACTCCCCTAAGCTGCAGTTGTGGCTCCCACAAGATGTAGCGGTGCTGGCTCTACTGCTCCGTGTCTCGTTCCACATTCTCTCAAAGAGGCGTACAGCTTTATGTATTTATTATTACGAACACTATCGTTATTTGCTAGTGACGTGTCACTCCTAGGTCGAGGGAAGCATGCACCATTATTTCTGGGTGTGTTGCGCAAACAACTAGAAAACGTGCATCCTTACATGTAATGTTAAACAACAGTGAAGTTGAAAATTTGGAAATCACCTCGTACGAGGGTCGTTCAGGAAGTACTGAAACATACTTTTCTTTTTTCCTGAAGCAGGTTAATTTCATTCAGGATTCCAATGCACCATGTGATTCCCCACTTTTATGGCTACAAATTCCTATTTTACGCACGTTCCTATTCAAGAGACATCCACAACCGTTATACATTGTCAATGATAAAATCCGCTATAGTTGTAAAAATTATTTATTTCTAAAAAGGAACTCACTACCCGGTTTTAGGACATACGTCCCATCTTCAGGTGCATATTAAAATGTGAGTCTACAAAGGATGTATGACTGGGGATAAATAGGTTAAAGTATGTTAAAATAGAGCATCTCTGGTAAATGGGATGCAAGAGAATATCCTCTTCAATCCTAGATTTGCCAGAAAGCAATAACAACGGTCCGGGCTTAGTAGTGCGCCACGTATGGCTCCGCATGAATACAGATGGGCGGTCTTTAGAACTCAGTGCTTCGCAGCCATCCATCAGACCAGTCTAAGCACAACCCAAGGTTGAAATTGCGGTGGAAGCGGGCGTGTACCAATAACGTTAGTGATTGGCGCTGTCAACCTAATCTCCGTTCAGCGTGACGGCCTTACACCACCTTAGTGGTATGTATGTATGGTTGTATGGCACCACTCTCCTGGTCGACGTAGCAGACAACGTCTTGCTGCATCAGTAGCCTCCCCATCATTCACATGTTGCCTTGCACGGAATGCATCCTTCATTGGGTCACGCAGATGAAGGTCAAAAGGTGAGAGATCCGGGCTGTAGAGTGGATGAGGCAGAACAGTCCAGTGAGGATTTCGGAGCTTCTCTCGCGTGCGTAGACTTGGTTGAGGCCTTGCGTTTTCATGGAGAAGTAAAGTTCATTTCCATTTTTGCGTCGACGAACACGCTGAAGTTATTTCGTCGATTTTCTGAGGATAGTAAAACACACTTCAGACTTGATCGTTGCGCCATGAGGGAGAATGTGAAACAGAATAGTCCCTTCAGAGTTCTAGAAGACGGTCGCCATGACTTTACCAGCAATGGTGCGGCTTTGAGCTTTCCCTTCGAAGGCGAGGTGGTGTGGTGCCTGAGAGCTGGTTTCTCAGGATGGGACAGGATAAGGTTACGATTGTGGACGGGGCCGTAATCAGTTACTGTCGGTTGCACAAAAAATACGTAAACTTTATTTAAAGAAATTAAAAGTTTAAAACGAAGTCTTAAAAAACACAATTGACTGTATGACGGCTGAAGGCCTTATCACAGCAAAAAAGGTCGACTATTTTGCTGCCGAAGGCCACCAACAATAACCTCAAACAACAAACGGCTGAAGGCCTGAATTAGAAGTCAGGAAAACAATTCCAAATAGCACTTTTAAAATAAATACCTTGCTTTTAAAACAAATTTGCTTAAAAAAACTTATTGTAAAACGGCTGAAGCCTTTATCACTAAAGAAGTGAAATAATCGCTCGGCTGAAGACCACAAACAGCTTCAAATAACAAACGGCTGAAGGCTTGAATTAGAAGTCAGAAGAACAATTCCAAATAGCACATATTTCAACAAATAATTTGCCTGTAAGACAAGTTTGCTTGGAAAAAAATTTTCTGTAACACGGCTGAAGGCCTTATTGCGAAAGAACTGAAATTATTGCTCGGATGAAGAACACACCACCAATAATTAGAATATCACAAATATCCTTAAAATAAACATCACAATCTGAGGAATCAGGACAAGCGGTTCTCAGCAAATGTTCCAAGGGTCGGCCTGGGATGGTAACTCATACATAAGCTAAGGTGAGACACGCATTCAAGAGTTGTACTCACGTAAGAGGATGGCAACTCAACTAGGAGCAGCTTAAGCGGCTAGCGACCGACTAACCAATCCGCCTAATGTCCTATCACCGCTACAACGATGGAATATTCTTAGGCAAGGGCGAAAAGACAGACAGCACTACGTCTTCAGAAAACACCCAAGGCGAAATGAAACACTAGAACCAAGGTAAACCTCCCAAAAAATATGCATAGCACAATACAAGAGGCTGTCGAACTACACGTCGTGTCAGACAGCATCAACACTATGAGGAAAGGTACAGTGGTGGAGAAGTACGCTAACCTCCAGGGCAGGTAACTGGGGCGTTAGCCGGCCACAAGGCAGAAAATACTGCTGGTTGCACTTCACTAATAAGAATAATACTAAATTCAATCATGAATAACAAATAGAGAAAGACGGCTTTAATATTTCACCGCCTCGAAACACCTCACTCGTTGCTGCCAGGATCAACGGCCCTGGGAGCAACAACCCGCCGACCAAAGGTGAGATTTCAGAATAGTCGAGGTTGCATTAGCAATTAACTCTTCAGCCAACTTAAACCTCCAGGGTTCGGTGTGCAACGAAGACATCGCTCTCGCAGCTACCCCTATCCATAAGCGTTGGTGCTGCCACTCACGGACAGACAAGACGAGCAAACGTAGTGGCGCCAGTGAAGACACGAAGAAAACGAGACGCCACTATCGCTATTACAAGATGCCAAGCTATGAACGGCATCAACGCGAGCTGCACACGGCTAAGCTCCACTCCATCGATTGCCATTTTGTTTCCGGTTCAAAGCGATGAACCCATGTTTCATCCTCAGTGACGACTTTCGACAAAAAACTGATACGACCAGACTCGTAAAGCGCAAGCAGCTTCGCGCCTATGGTCAATCGTTGCTCATTATGGTCTTCTGTAAAGGGTCGAGGAACCCAGGGGGCACATACCTTTCAGTTCTCCAACTCGTGTGTGAATGTCTCAGAGACCGCAAGTTTTGGAGTGAGGTGTTCGATTGCGATCCATCGATCACCTCAAATGAGAGTGTTCGCATGTTACAACATTGCGGGATTCACAGCTGCCTGCGGCGGGCCGGTACGCGGGAGATCAGATTTACGTGATATTGTTGCATTGATGACACACGCATCGCCCAACGATTCACATGGCTTTTGTTCATTGCCAGCTTTCCATAGACGTTCTGCAAGCTCCTGCTAATATTTTCCACGCTCTGGTTTCCCGCCAAAACGAACTCAGTGACAGCTAACGGCTTGGAACGCATCGCTGTTACAGACACCACTTTGGAAGCTACGTTAATGCTGCCACCTGTCGGGACTTCGTGAAACTATAGGGGATGAAGCGGGCATATTCTACGATGTCCCACAATAAATTCAGCATTTTTCAGTCGAAACTGGCCGAGAAAAAAGTGTGTTGCATTACTTACTGAACGCATGCCTTAATTCGGTACACTTGCGCGTGCCTTTCGGAGAACTATGAAGACGCGTACTGCAAGCATGTGCTACTTTTGCTGACCGCAGACAAACGCATCCACAGGTCGTGCCCGGACTTGCCAGCCACCTGTGACTGGACGCAGTACAGCACCACGGATCCCAACCCGCACGAGGTGACCGGTGCCCTGGTGGGCGGGCCCGGCGAGAACGACGACTACAACGACGATCGCACCGACTACGTCCACAACGAGGTGTGCATCGTCTACAACGCCCCCTTCATGGGCGTCCTGGCCGCCCTCAAGCAGCTGGGCTACTGAGCGGCCGGCGCCCTGCCGTCTCGACAGCGGCGCCCGGCTCGGCGACTCATCGTTATTTCTTGTAATATGGGCCTCGTCCACGCTGTGCTAACGCTAACAACTAAATCTCACAAGAAAAGCTTGTCACCTCTCTTTAAAAAGGCTAGTGTCAACATTAATAAATCTTCTTGTGAAACACTAGTATGGTATTTTGTTGCTCTACTTGTGAAAAGCGCCGGCCGAAGTGGCCGTGCGGTTAAAGGCGCTGCAGTCTGGAACCGCAAGACCGCTACGGTCGCAGGTTCGAATCCTGCCTCGGGCATGGATGTTTGTGATGTCCTTAGGTTAGTTAGGTTTCACTAGTTCTAAGTTCTAGGGGACTAATGACCTCAGCAGTTGAGTCCCATAGTGCTCAGAGCCATTTTTGTGAAAAGCGCACACTTTAGAAATTCTTCCAATCCATGTGTGGCATACTGCAAACCAGTGCTTAACAGTAGCGGTTAAAAACAGTGTTGGTTTCAGTTTTAGTTTTTTATTTTTCAACGACGCGTTTCGCCATCTTCAGGTTATCTTTTCTAGATGGACGCGTCGTTGAAAAATAAAAAACTAAAATTGCTACCAGGACTGTTTTTAACCACTAAAAGTGCACACCTTGAAGCACCATCACTGGAATGACACAATCTACACAGGAAATCATAATTGACAAGGAAAAATGAGATGACTGAAAACACACTTACTAAAATGTGTGTCCACAATCTCAGAATATGTTATTAGGAGGAGCCACTGACTTCGTTATTAACTATTGGCCTAGATAGTATACACGAATTTGATACGTAATCTCTTCCATTACGACCTCATCAAGTTCGGCACGAATCTGAAACATGGCCAGCCTTAACAAGGTAAACAAGTACACTAACTGTTCAAATTAACTTAGAGTTACACGTGTCACTCTCGTACTGTTATGCAATACTGCATTCTTCTCTGCAGCAGGATAAAATTTTTTTATAAAACCCAAAGGTCGTCTCGTAAATCTTGATAAATTGTACAGTTCGCATTTCCGGTTTAGATTAGATTAGACTAGATTTACTTTCATTCCAATTGATCCGTACTGAGGAGGATGTAGAACATGTCAGAAAAACAACAATACATGTCAAATATTTACAACTCAAACAATGCACCATTCCACAGGTCCCAAATGGAATGATCGTCGTTTTTTAATGAACACTATATGAAAGAATCATTTTACAAATACTGATGCACTGAATTTAAAATAAAAAAGTTTATTTATTTATTTATAAGGTAATAAACGTGTAATATAACTACTATAATACTAATTAAAATGAACACATGACTGCACTGAAATGGTGCAGAAGTTAGAATGTACTTACACACACACACACACACACACACACACACACACATTTAATTACAGTGAACACATTACTGCACTGAAATTCTGCGGAAGTTATATTGTACTTATATATATACATACACAAATCAGTTGGTTCTACTGAGAAATTCATCAATGGAGTAGGAGTTGGCCACCAATAAATCCTTTAGGCTTCTCTTAAACTGAATTACATTGGTTGTTAAGCTTTTTATGGCTGCTGGCAAGTTATTGAAAGTGTGTGTTCCTGAATAATGCACACTTTTTTGTACTAGACTAAGTGACTTTAAATCCTTGTGAAGATTATTCTTATTTCTAGTACTGATTCCATGAATTGAGCTGTTGGTTTGAAAAAGTGATATATTTTTAATGACAAATTTATTAAAGAATAAATATATTCTCTCCCTACCAACAAGAGAGCTGTACGAATCACTTTTCAGGTGACCCAATCCAGAAAATCCAGAAGATTGACATTAGGTGATTTTCGTGGGCATGATAAAAGCTGTGTTCGGCCTTGGATCATACTGGTTCGTTAGTTGTCTCACAGCAGGAACAAAATGTACTGCCCCATCATGCTTCTGCCATTTCTTGTGTGAAATTTGAGCCCAATTAGATACAGATCCAACTGATAACAGTATATTTCTAATACACCAGTGTTGTTTGTTGGCTATACTTCGTTAAAGGTATCCTGAGATCTCCGAAAACCTCAGGTTGTAAAATATCTGGTACTTGGAGCCATGGCTTCATTCCCACATATCACATCTCAGTTCAGTAAAGATACAGTAATCAAAACGCCACTTTATTATACGTGAACGGAGGCTGTCTTGGTGATTTTCATTTATGAAATATTCCCAGGTTATGACCAAGTCGTGGCGTTGTGTTTTCGTAAAGTTTCAAAGATCGTTCTACACAACATCTTCAGACCAAGTCACTCCGCCTCACGATGACGACTAGGCAACTCATCGAAACACTGCGACAACACGGCGCCATGATTTCATCAAACATTTATCTGGTATTGGCCGCTGTCCAGTCGGCCGCACTTTCAAATATGCTCGCCGCCAGTTACAATGCCGCGTTTCCTACAGCCGACACCGCGGCACGAGAAAGCTCCCATGAACGATTACGCCGCTGCCCACGATGTGCGAACGGCCCCTCTCCGGAGCTCCAGCGGAGGGTGTTCATAATTAACTTCGAACGCTCATGCACTGAGTCCATTTTATGTGTTCGCCAGTTGAATAACATTTACAGACCTTCATACTGGTCAGGGCTCGACATTTTCTGAGTAGAAAGGGTGACAGATTTATAAATCATTTGTATCTGTATATACTTCTACATTCAAATATGACGCTGCAGACTACAGCAACAAAGTTATGTATTGTTTTTATTATTTGTTATTAGGTGTAGAATAAATTAATGCCGGAATTCTCTGTTCATGAACAGTATGTGCTTCTCGCTCCTGTGTCCACTAAACAACCACACGGCGTGCAGTAGATTGTTGTTGGTTAATTTGGGGGAGGGGACCAAACAGTGAGGTCATCGGTCCCATCGATTTAGGGAAGAATGGGGAAGGAAGTCGGTTGTGCCCTTTCAAAGGAGCTATCCCGGCATTTGCCTGGAGAGATTTTGGGAAATCACGGAAAACCTAAATCTGGATGACCTGGGCCGGGTTTGAACCGTCGACCTCCCGAATGCGAGTCCAGTGTGATAGCCACTGCGCCACCTTGCTCGGTGCGTGCAGTAGACAACTGAGGACGTAGAAAGAGCCAAATCACTTATGTGTCATCAGCTTCTTGTCAATGGAGTGACTAGCAAGTTCATTCACGCCAAACATTTCAGTATTAAGTCAGAAGAGAGTATAGTTCTTTTGCTAAGTTGAATGTAATCCAGGGTGCGTCTAAGTTGAAGAGTCCGTGAGCAGTTATTATTGAGGAAAGCGTAATTTGACTTGTGGTACAATAATATTGTTACTTGGTTTGAGGCTGACAAAGAATTGTACTGTGCCCATTAAGAATGATTCCTAAATTTTCGAGTGATCTCTATAGGTGTGCGCATTATTACGCTAAATTATTGTCGAGTTTACTGTTTCATGTGAAAGAAGAATGAGTAGAGTAAAAAAAAAAGTAGTTGGCATCCCTATAAGCTACGGAACTCATTATTTCAGTGAAAAGCAAACTTAGCTTGTTTCATTGTACTTCCATTATAGCCTCACAGCAAAAGCAGCAAACTCAAGATATGCGTGGTACCTCTGTGATGGGATGGCAACGTCACTTAAAGACGCCATGTTGGTGAAATATTAGAAAGTCGTTGTTTTGATTTGACACAGGAAGATGCAACTAGGCCTCTTACAAGTCCTGCTATTCCAGTACAAATGAAGACAGATACGTCCCATCTGTGGCCACTTAGAAAAGGGACTCGCACTGATGACCCTTGTATTAAATGCAACTGGAGGATCGCTATACATGGTATTCCTTGCTGGGATATTTTTTGAGTTTGGCGAAGCTTGGAATTACTAGTCAGAAAAATGAAAGGTAGTGACAATAATATTGACTTGTGTGCAGGGGGCTCCCGTCTTGGGAGTATGTGGGTGGCAACCACACGGGCCCTTAGCTAAGCCTGGCATTACTTCCACTTACTTGTGTCAGGCTTCTCCTGTTTCCTTTCCTATCCGGCCCCCCTCGGCCAACTCTTGGTTTCTTCGACCCCAACGGTATTAGGTTTCCGAGGCCCAAGGGTGTCTTTTCACTTTCCTCTCTAGTATCTATTATCTACCCTTCGACCCAACGGCGAAGAGAGCGGAAGAAGAGTCTTATATCCCAGGTTCTCAACGATCGTGGAGGCGGAAGAGGTCATGCCAGACGAACTGGCTGTAAAGGCGCCGCTCAGCCATCATTGAGCTCGCGGCAGTTCGTTGCAGTTCTGGTACCGGAAGTCACATGTCACATACATATGTGCCGTGATGAATTGTTCCAGACTCATAGTGTGTGGGTCACTTCCTCGCAAGCTGTAATCCACCTTCAACAAATTCACGCAAATGGCAATTTCTCCTGTCATTTTCTCTAAAGACCAATGGCGATGGGATAAGGACGATGGTAGCAGGCTCCAAGTGAGGCTGGAAGCTACTAGTCTGGACCAGCACATTGGCGGCAGGTGTGTGATGGTCGCCTTCCTGAGAACCCGTGTGACTACTCGGGAATCCGGTCCTGCATCTGCGACTGGGCAGGCCTAATTTAGGATGACCGCTGCCCACTCTGAATGGGGAAGGCCCTAGAAAATGTGGGCTAAACCTCGGAAGTCACACTTGAACCGGGCTGGGAATCCGCACCCAGTAGGTCACTGCTTATAATGCGGACGTAAACAAAAGAAGAATGAAATGATTATGACAACAGGGACATGGAATGTCAGGACTCTCCTGGACGTGAAGAATTACAGGCCAGAGAGAAGAACTGCTCTTATCACCCAAGAACTAGCCCGGCTAGATATAGACATAGCTGCCTTGAGTGAGACAAGACTGTCAGGTGAGAGACACATTAGTGAGATACGTTCAGGGTACACCATCTTCTGGAAGGGAAAGGATGCAGGAGAACCACGCATCCATGGTGCAGGATTTGCCGTAAAAACGAAAATAGTGAAAGATCTTCGACTTACACCTGTCTCAATTAATGAAAGACTGATGACTCTTAGAGTACCCATTGGCTCAGACAGATTAATCACCTTCGTCTCTGCATATGCTCCTACTTTAGACAGTGATGAAGACACAAAGAATCAGTTCTACCACCAACTGAACAGTACTCTCTCTAAAATACCCATTCAAGATAAATTAATTTTACTTGGTGATTTCAATGACAGAGTGGGAAGGGACAACCGTTTTTGGGGAGAGGTCATGGGTAAAGAAGGGGTGGGAAACTGAAATGCAAATGGGTTGTTACTTCTTGGTCTATGTGCTGATCACGAGCTTTTCATCTCCAATACCCAATTCCGTTTGCGTAACCGCTGTAAGACCACATGGATGCACCCACACTCCAAACATTGGCATCTTATAGACTACGTTATTACGCGACAGCGTGACAAGAAAGACATTCTCATCACTAAAGCAGCACTAAACATCGATGAGTGCTGGACTGGCCATAGACTTTTAGTCAGCCGTTTGAGAGTACCAAAGTATCGCAAGCCACGATCCCACTTTTCAAACCCACCACGCAGAAAATTCAACATAAGCAACCTGAACAATAATAACGTTCGCTCACACTTCCAAGACATACTGTCTGAACAACTTAACAAAGCTCCAGCAACCACAGATGACGTCGAACAAGAATGGACCACATTAAAGAACATCATCAAAGAAACTGCTGAGAATGTTGTTGGTATTGGTGCACGGAAAAGAAGTGACTGGTTTGATGACAACCATGGAGAAATCCAAGCCATCATCAATGCAAAGCGGGATGCTTACCTATCCCTTGCTAAAGATCCGTCCTGTGCGGAAAAGAAAGCACACTTTTAAGAACTCAAGCAGAAATGTCAAAGTGAAATACGAGAAATCAAGAACAAATGGTGGCAACAGAAAGCCACAGAACTCCAAAATCTTTCCGATGCAAGGAACCTGCGTGGCTTCTACGCTGGTATTAAAGAGCTGTATGGACCTATCCGCTCCTCATCAGGAACACTGAAAGCTGCTGACAACTCCACCATTTTTACTGAAAGACAGGACATCTTAAATCGTTGGAAAGAGCACTTCAGCTCACTGTTAAACCGCCCTTCTACTGCCGCTAGAGATTTTCTCAAAAATGTCTCACAGCACCCTCCAAAACCCTGGATGGCTGATCCTCCAACTTTTCAAGAATTCTGCAAGACACTCAAAGAGTATGAAACCTGGGAAGGCTCCTGGACCTGACAGCATCCCGATGGAGCTTATTGAGGGTGGCGGCTTGCCTCTAAAAACTAGACTCTTCTCACTCATTCTATTAATGTGGGAAACCCGCAAGGTACCAGCTGACTTGAAGAACTCCACAATTGTCACCATCTTCAAGAAGGGCGACAGAAGCGTCTGTGATAACTACCGGGGAATATCTCTACTCTCTGTCACTGGCAAAATTTTTGCAAGAATCCTTTTAAATCGCCTCCAGACACTTTCAGAGACTATACTACCTGAGTCTCAATACGGGTTTCGACCTTCAAGAGGGACAATTGACATGATTTTCTGTGCACGACAACTACAGGAGAAGTGCAGAGAACAGCAAAAGCCTTTACTATTTGTTTTCTACGATCTAGAAAAGGCCTTTGATACAGTTCCCAGAGAAGCCATGTGGATGGTCTTAAAACACTTCGGCTGCTCTGAACATTTTGTTGACCTGATTGAAGCTCTCCACGATGATATGACTGGACAGATCCTCTGCCAGAATGAAACGACTGGTGAATTCCCAATAACAAGTGGGCTTAAACAAGGATACGTTCTTGCACCAACATTATTTGCATTGTATCTGGCAGCTATGCTTTACGAGACAACCGTAAACAATGCAGGAATAGAACTAAAGTACAGGTTTGATGGAGGATTATTCAACCAGTCCAGACTCCATTGAAAAAGGTTCGCCAGTACCACTCGTGTGACAGAGCTGCAGTATGCTGATGACAATGCATCTCCAGCTCATTCACCTGCAGAGTTACAGCTGTCAGTTGATTCCTTCAGCAGGGCGTACGAACGATTTGGTCTCTCCATCAATATTCCAAAGACAAAGGTGATGGTGCAGCCAACTCCTGGCTCCTCCGTTCCTGACTTCAGCATATCCATTTATGATACACCCTTGGAACAAGTGGACCATTTCCTCTACCTGGGAAACATACTGTCATCTAATTGCTCATCTGGAAAAGATGTGGAGAATAGATTACGTGCTGCCCATGTAGCATTTGGACGTCTTACAAAGCGTGTCTTCCTGAATAAAGACCTAACACTGTACACCAAACTGATGGTGTACAAAGCTGTAGTCATTACCACCGTGCTATATGGTTGCGAAATCTGGACGTTATATCGCTGCGATCTGAAGAAACTAGAACGCTTCAACCAACAGAAGCTAAGATATATCATGAACCTGAAATGGGATGACTTCATATCCAACACGGCTGTTCTTGAGAAAGCAAAAATGTATAGCATGGAAGCTCTTATCATTGGGCATCAACTCAGATGGGTCGGACATGTGCAGAGGATGAAAAATGACAGACTTCCACGCCAAATGCTGTACAGCGAAGTGAGCACACGTAAAAGGCCACGAGGTGCCCCTCTCAAACGTTATAAGGATCAGTACAAGAAAAATCTGAAAAACTTGAACATCGATCAGAGTAACTGGTCCACAATAGCAGAAGACCGAAGTCGATGGCGATCAGTTACCTCAAATGCTCTTCAAAACTTTGAGCTGGAACGTCGAAGAATGGAGGATGACAAACGCCGCAGACGTAAACTCCTCCAGGCTCAGCCACGTCCTCCACCTTCCATCAGCTGTAATGTCTGTACCCGCCTGTTCCGCGCTAACGGAACAGGAGGTACGTACGAAACTTTGGGCCACATGCATTCGCCATACAGATATAGGTCTGACCACTGACTGTAGGAACTTCTCGCAAGCTGACACAAGGACCGTGGTATATTGAAGTTTAAACGAACACTTCTATGTCATCTCAAGTTGCTGGTTTTCGCCTGTTACAGCCATGCCTTCGGAAACAACTTTTTTTCAAAATCGTGCTTCAGAACGTTAGAACGCAATAACTCAAGAAGCTCATCGATCAAGATGTTTCACGGTAGGACCCATGGCTGCCTCATTGCCGTCGTGTAGCTACTCACCGAGAATCAGCTACACGTCAATGTGGTCTTTGGAGATGTACGCCCTGTTAACCATGTGAATACATGAGGCAGACGTAACTTCGTTTGTTTACGGATTCCATCGTACCTGTATGCTACACTCTAACCCAACATGACGTCAAACAGTGGATACCGGAAGCTTGTCGCTCCGGGACACCAGCAACATTGTATTCAGCGTGTAGAATCCACTCATAAAATTTTGTACTTTTCTATCTCTTTTACCAACTATGGTAAAAACTGAATTTTAATTTTAAAGCCGGTTCAGATACATCAGCTTTCTGACAGATAAAATACATACTATTTAAAAAACTTCTTTGCTGTAACTCCGTGCGAAAAGACTAAAAAAAACCATGTGCGTTTCTCTATAAGAGGAGTAAAGTTTCTTATGTTTACCTTTCTATAAATATTCCTTTCACTTACCATTTTGTAAGTTGCAGAAAAAACATTCTGATAAATACATCTTTTCACATTATAAATTATAGTTTCCCAGCAGTTTTTTCTGTTTCTGTCTGATGGCTAATCTCAGGAGCCGTTATAAAGATTTTGATAAAATTTTTACTTATAGACTGATTCATGAGAATGGTTGCTGAATGTTATGGATTACTGTTACACAACGCAACTTCTGCGGCCGTAGGTACTTGGCGGGATCTGGGAGAAAGTAGTGTTGTGGGTGCACGAGCCCCAGTGACGTGGTTTCTCTTGTCATCCACTTTCTCTGAGTTTGTGAGGCTTGATTAAACCAGTCGTATTCCAAGGATATGGTTCGAAAAACTGTGGCCTACTTTAGTTATACGAGGAACCTAAATTCTTTTATGTTGTGCTAGTACTTCTAAACATACAACATTTTCCATAAACCGCTAAAACTCTGGCCATTTACAAGGGGCGTCACATCCAGGAACATCTCTGCATGCTTCAGTTCCAACGCAGCCATACAGTAAACTGGCTACGTACATGTGAACCCCTTCCGTTGTAAATTTAAGGATCTTACCTCCTGTAAGACACTTTAATTCTGTTGATTGGTCACCGTCAGAGCACTGTTGAAGTACTACGGAAGTACCCAAACTATCTCGAGGGGAACTATTTCTTTCTTCGGTTCCTTCCTCTGTTCTATGCCTGTGCTTTTTTAGAATATACGATCTCTTGAGCTGCGTCAACATGTGTTCAACCAAACCGTCGAAAATCCGTTGTACGGCACTTTACGTCACACTACAGAGCTGACAGAACAACATACCCAGATGCTGGAACAGTGCCGTACTCGTTTTTCTTTCTGTCTTCTGGTACGATAGATTCTTTAATCATCGAGTTATTGGAATTTATTCTCCTTCTAAGCACACACAGTACCGATAAATTTAAAAAGAGCATTTTGGCAGAAAGTCGTATGGTTATCTTCTGGTGTATATGTAGCCGTTGTTTCCAATCCTCTACCCTGACATATTACATATTGTAAGAATGGAAGCCTCTTTACTATAGAAGCTTACGACACATAGCACAATGTTTCTAAGCTATTTACACACAATCATTTAAAAATGAAGCAATGAATGTGACTGATGTGAACCTTACACCACATACCAGGTGTAGGGGAAGGTGGGTAAATGACCATGGTGGGAAAAGTACCCACAGCAAATTATTTGCCTTGAACAGTGATGGTAAGTGGTAAAACAGCTTCTAATATAGTGACGTCAGTGAGTTCGACAGACACACTTGTTAAGTTATATTAATAAAAAGTTCTTTTTATTAATAAAAAGTTCTTTTATTTTCAGTCTCTGATGTAAGTTATTTAGCCTCACATACACGTAGGGTAATAGCGTTTTAAAGCATCATTGTTTAAACAGCATCCTTTGACTTACAAATGTAGTTGCTTGTTGTTTCTTTCAGTTTCATAGTTTCATCTGAGAAACCAATAATCCCGATACTGTGTCTACCGGAAAAAGTGGACACTTTTCCTAACAGTCCATTTTCAATCCCAATAAGAGTGAGCTACTTCCACACTGATCACATAATATTACAGACTGACATCTAAATCCTTTTACATACGAAACTATCATCCGTCACCCTATCCCTTTGTAATGATTTTTGAATGATTGTGATTACCTGACATATTCGGCATGGAGAGAGCGAATTATGTAGTTGTTTTAACAAACTCTTTATTTTCCTGGATCACAATGCATTGATTTTTAGTTTTAATCGAGTAAATGATCATCTTCACATCTGGAAATGGTTAATAAAGGCGACAAATTATGCATTCTCCGGAATACAATTGCATTAACGAGAGGAATTATGCGAAAGCTGTTGTGCGTAGCGAGATACAACCATGCAGTTCCAATATCAAGAGAATGGGTAACAGTGTTAGCGTCCTTAAGGAAATATCAAGTGCAGAACAAAATAGAATACACCTAGAGCCTGGTTGTTGTTTTAAATTGCACACTGTATTTGGCGAGAGTTGTTATTGAACACATTTCTTATACTACAACTTATAAATTTAAGGTCAACAGGCCTTTATAGTTGGTCTGTCAGTGGTTGTCTGAGATGACACCACTTGAGGGTTGTTAATGCTGTTTAGTTTCCTGCTTTGACGGTTACTCTATTCTATGTTTCATAATATAGACATGCCCTCCATGTAATCAGCACTACCAAGAACAACCAGAATATATCGTGAAAGTCACTTAATGCCCCACATAGACATCAGGCTCCATAACACTTCCACTACAAGCCAATTATTGAAACGATTTTCTTTCACACGACGAAGTGTAACTGAAAGTTGTATGTATTGTTCTATGTCCCTTAAAACATTAGATGTGCAACATCGGCTGGTAGTTGTAAAACCTCTATTATCAGTAAAGTTTGTTTCTCCTGGTTGGTGTATTGTACAGTGCAGTTGAATGTACGTTCATGTAGCCTCTGGATATATAATAGTGTTTTTTGTGATGAAGGACGTAAAAAGTAAAATACTATTACTGTCAATTATCTTTATGCAACGTTATAAGTTTTTCGTAATATCACGCCCTTTCTGTCCATGGAACTTCAGTTCAATTACCCCAGTTGTAATAATTTTATAGTTGTAGCTGTTGGTTCTAATACTTGCCTTTAAATCCCTATTGGTTATTTTCCACCTTTTAATTGTTAGATTACATTATATTTCCACTTCATTGTACTTCACTGCCACCTGGTGTCACTTTCACTAATCTGTGAGCACGTATATGGAACGCGAGTCTTGGTCTGGTTAACTCTGACACTGTGAATGGGCACGATGGCTTACATTACGTCTTATTCAGTTTGCTGCAGCGGTGTTTACGCAGTATGTTTCGCTTGCGTGTATTGTAAACATAGCTGTAAGGAATGTTTTTACTGTAATTTTATTGCTCTTTACATTGGCTTTGGCTCATTTCCATGCAATTTGATCCAATTTTGTTCTGGAGTTAACATTTTCTTAAGCTTGTTAACGATGATGTAACTAAGTGTGTTACTTGTTTTTATGATGTGTATACTACATGTTTTTATCCTCCCAACAGCTTTTACAGGGGCTCAGTTTCGATTGCCCGTCATGTGCGAGATTTTCTCTGCTTGAGTACTAGGTGTTGTGTTGTCCTTGCTATCATGTCGTCATAAATTACATTCCACTGTTGAGTTACTCAAATTGAACAGAAGTCGATAATAAAACAATGGATTACACAAGGAATAAAGATTTCCTGTAAGACAAAAAGGAAACTGTATCTGTCGACCAAGAATAGCTCCAATGCTGATGATTTAGCTAAATATAAGGAATACTGTAAAATATTAAAAAAGTAATTCAGACATCTAAACAAATGCACTACGAGAAGAAAATAGAAATGTCAGGGAACAAAATAAAAACAATATGGGATATGGTGAAAGAGGAGACTGGTAGAACCAAAAAGGAACAGGAGCAAATAGCACTCAGGGTAAATGACACATTAGTAACCGATGGGCATAGTGTGGCAAATCTACTTAACAAGTTATTTATATCCGTAACTGATAGAATGGGATTGTCAGGATCAGTAAATAATGCTCTTGAATATCTGAAACTAGCCTTTACGAATAGCTTCAGGTACATGAATATGTCACTCACTTCACCAAAAGAAATAACTTCCATAATAAAATCTTTAAAAACAAAGCATTCTAGTGGTTACGATGAAATATCAACAAAGTTAATTAAGGCATGTTCTTGTGAGTTTAGTACAATTCTAAGTTACTTGTGTAACCAGTCAATTGTAACTGAGACATTTCTTGACTGGCTAAAATATGCAGATGTTAAGCCTCTATTCAAGAAAGGGGATAAAGAGATACCATCAAACTACAGACCGATTTCACTTTTGCCAGCATTCTCAAAAACTTAAAAAAAAGTAATGTACAGGCAGCTTCTCAACCATCTGACCACAAATAACATATTATCAAGAACACAGTTTGGATTTCTGAAGGGTTCTGATATCGAGAAGGCTATTTACACCTACAGTGAAAATGTACTTAATTCATTAAATAACAAGTTACAAGCAGCAGGTATTTTCTGTGATTTGTCAAAGGCATTCGATTGTGTGAACCACAGCATCCTTTTAAATAAATTAGAATTCTATGGTATCATGGGCAGTGTTGCAAAATGGTTCAAGTCATACCTCGCTAACAGGAAACAAAGGGTGTCAGTGCAAGGGACTGGTGAATTAAGTCATCAGTCATCGTTGTTGTTGCTGTGGTCTTCAGTCCTGAGACTGGTTTGATGCAGCTCTCCATGCTACTCTATCCTGTGCAAGCCTCATCATCTCCCAGTACCTACTGCAACCTACATCCTTCTGAATCTGCTTAGTGTATTCATCTCTTGGTCTCCCTCTACGATTTTTACCCTCCACGCTGCCCTCCAATGCTAAATTTGTGATCCCTTGATGCCTCAGAACATGTCCTACCAACCGATCCCTTCTTCTAGTCAAGTTGTGCCACAAACTCCACTTCTCCCCAGTTCTATTCAATACCTACTCATTAGTTATGTGATCTACCCATCTAATCTTCAGCGTTCTTCTGTAACACCACATTTCGAAAGCTTCTATTCTCTTCTTGTCCAAACTATTTATCGTCCATGTTTCACTTCCATACATGGCTACACTCCATACAAATACTTTCAGAAATGACTTCCTGACACTTAAATCTATACTCGATGTTAACAAATTTCTCCTCTTCAGAAACGATTTCCTTTCCATTGCCAGTCTACATTTCATATGCTCTCTACTTCGACCATCATCAGTTATTTTACTCCCTAAATAGCAAAACTCCTTTACTACTTTAAGTGTCTCATTTCCTAATCTAATTCCCTCAGCATCACCCGATTGAACTTGACTACATTCCATTATCCTCGGTTTGCTTTTGTTGATGTTCATCTTATATCCTCCTTTCAAGAAACTGTCCATTCAGTTCAACTGCTCTTCCAAGTCCTTTGCTATCTCTGACAGAATTACAATGACATCGGCGAACCTCAAAGTTTTTACTTCTTCTCCATGAATTTTAATACCTACTCCGAATTTTTCTTTTGTTTCCTTTACGGCTTGCTCAATATACAGATTGAATAACATCAGGGAGAGGCTACAACCCTGTCTCACTCCTTTCCCAACCACTGCTTCCCTTTCATGCCCCTCGATTCTTATAACTGCCATCTGGTTTCTATACAAATTGTAAGTAGCCTTTTGCTCCCTGTATTTTACCCCTGCCACCTTCAAAATTTGAAAGAGAGTATACCAGTTAACACTGTCAAAAGCTTTCTCTAAGTCTAAAAATCCTAGAAACGTAGGTTTGCCTTTTCTTAATCTTTCTTCTAAGATAAGTCGTAAGGTTAGTATTGCCTCACGTGTTCCAACATTTCTACGGAATCCAAACTGATCTTCCCCGAGGTCCGCTTCTACCAGTTTTTCCATTCGTCTGTAAAGAATTCGCGTTAGTATTTTGCAGCTGTGACTTATTAAACTGATACTTTGGTAATGTTCCGATCTGTCAACACCTGCTTTCTTTGGGATTGGAATTATTGTATTCTTCTTGAAGTCTGAGGGTATTTCGCCTGTCTCATACATATTGCTCACCAGATGGTAGGATTTTGTCATGACTGGCTCTCCCAAGGCCATCAGTAGTTCTAATGGAATGTTGTCTACTCCCGGGGCCTTGTTTCAACTCAGGTCTTTCAGTGCTCTGTCAAACTCTTCACGCAGTATCTTATCTCCCATTTCGTCTTCATCTACATCCTCTTCCATTTCCATAATATTGTCCTCAAGTACATCGCCCTTGTATAAACCCTCTATATACTCCTTCCACCTTTCTGCCTTCCCTTCTTTGCTTAGAACTGGGATGCCATCTGAGCTCTTGATATTCATACAAGTGGTTCTCTTCTCTCCAAAGGTCTCTTTAATTTTCCTGTAGGCAGTATCTATCTTACCCCTAGTGAGACAGGCCTCTACACCCTTACATTTGTCCTCTAGCCATCCCTGCTTAGCCATTTTGCACTTCCTGTCGATCTCATTTTTGAGACGTTTGTATTCCTTTTTGCCTGCTTCATTTACTGCATTTTTATATTTTCTCCTTCCATCAATTAAATTCTATATTTCTTCTGTTACCCAAGGATTTCTATTAGCCCTCTTCTTTTTACCTAATTGTTCGTCTGCTGCCTTCACTACTTCATCCCTCAGAGCTACCCATTCTTCTCCTACTGTTTTTCTTTCCCCCATTCCTGTCAATTGTTCCCTTATGCTCTCCCTGAAACTCTCTACAACCTCTGGTTTAGTCAGTTTATCCAGGTCCCATCTCCTTAAATCCCACCTTTTTGCAGTTTCTTCAGTTTCAATCTGCCCCTGGAAATGTCTTACAATTTAAAACCTGGTTCCTAAATCTCTGTCTTACCATTATATAATCTATCTGATACCTTTTAGTATCTCCAAGATTCTTCCAGGTATACAACCTTCATTTATGATTCTTGATCCAAGTGTTAGCTATGATTAAGTTATGCTCTGTGCAAAATTCTACAAGGCGGCTTCCTCTTTCATTTCTCCCCCCCAATCCATATTCACCTACTTTGTTTCCTTCTCCCCCTTTTCCTACTGACGAATTCCAGTCACCCATGACTATTAAATTTTCGTCTCCCTTCACTACCTGAATAATTTCTTTTATCTCGTCATACATTTCTTCAATTTATTCATAATCTGCAGAGCTAGTTGGCATATAAACTTGTACTACTGTAGTAGGCATGGGCTTTGTGTCTATCTTGGCCACAATAATGCGTTCACTATGCTGTTTGTAGTAGCTTACCCGCACTCCAATTTTTTTATTCATTATTAAACCTACTCCTGCATTACCCCTATTTGATTTTGTATTTATAACCCTGTATTCGCCTGACCAACAGTCTTGTTCCTCCTGCCACCGAACTTCACTAATTTCCACTATATCTAACTTTATCCTATCCATTTCCCTTTTTAAATTTTCGAACCTACCTGCCTGATTAAGGGATCTGACATTCCACGCTCCGATCCGTAGAATGCCAGTTTTCTTTCTCCTGATAACGACATCCTCTTGAGTAGTCCCCGCCCAGAGATCCGAATGGGGGACTATTTTACCTCCGGAATATTTTACCCAAGAGGACGCCATCATCATTTAATCATACAGTAAAGCTGCATGTCCTCGGGAAAAATTACGGTTGTAGTTTCCCCTTGCTTTCAGCCGTTCGCAGCACCAGCACAGCAAGGCCGTTTTGGTTAATGTTACAAGACCAGATCAGTCAATCATCGAGACTGTTGCCCCTGCAACTACTGAAAAGGCTGCTGTCCCTCTTCAGGAACCACATGTTTGTCTGGGCTCTCAAGAGATACCCCTCCGTTGTGGTTGCACCTACGGTACGACAATCTGTATCGCTGAGGCACGCAAATCTCCCCACCAACGGCAAGGTCCATTGTTCATGGGGGGTCATCAGTCATCATCAGAAAGAAATTACATTTGGTGTCCCACAAGGATCCATCTTAGAGCCATTGCTTTTTCTTGTGTACATTAATGATCTCTCATCAGTTACACTGCCAGAAGCAGAGTTCGCTTTGTTTGCAGATGACACAAGTATTGCAATAAATAGTATGTCGAATGTAGTTCTAGAAAGATCTGCTAATGATATTTTCGTGGATATTAATAAATGGTTTAAAGCCAACTAACTGACATTAAACTTCGAAAAGACTCACTATATGCAATTCAGAACCTGTAAGAGGTTTCCACACAGCATATGCATAAAGTATGAAGAAGAGCAGTCAGTAGAGGTTGACAGTCTTAAATTTCTGGAATTACTACTTGATAATAAATTCAGTTGGGAGGAGCACGCCACAGAACTGCAGAAACTCCTTAACAAATCTGTATTAGCAATTCGAGTGTTAGCAGACATAGGTGACATCAAAATGAAAAAGCTTGCATACTTTGCCTACTTTCATTCCATAGTGTCACTTGGTATCCTATTTTTGGGTAACTCTTCAACTCAAACAAAAGTTTTTAGAGTCCAAAAGCGTGTAATACGTATTATTTGTGGAGTAAATTCACGGACGTCCTGTAGAAACCTCTTCAAAGAACTGGGTATACTAACTACTGCCTCACAGTATATTTACTCCTTAATGAAATTTGTCCTAAATAATGTATTTCTTTTACCAACAATCAGCTCAGTTCGTACATACAATACCAGGAACAAAAATTATCTGCACAAGGACTTAAAAGCACTTACTTTAATTCAAAAAGGGGTCCACTACTCCGGAGCACTCATCTTCAATAATTTGCCAGCAAACATAAAAAAAGTCAGATACAAATAAAGATCAGTTTAAAAGGAGCCTGAAGGATTTACTAGTGGCCAACTCCTTCTACTCCATTGACGAATGTTTTAATAGAAACAAATGATGTCTTGTATATATTCATACTATTAATACTGTTATTTCAGCTTTAAAAAAAATTGACATGTTCCACATCCACGAGGATCTCCTCAGCACGGATCTAGGGAACGAAAAACTAATCTAATCTAATCTAATCTAAGATGGTTGTATAGGCGCGTCTTGAAAACAAAGATACTAATGAAAAATACTTTTTTTATAATTGATCTTGTTAAGGCGATTTTGTTCTAAAGTATTTCTAATTTGTGACTTCTAATAACAATATCCAGGACTGAAGACACTATGTATGGGGTGAATAATAGTATACACCGATTTATACATTGCGATCTTGGCAAATAAAGATTTTAATGAAAAATCTACAGCATTCAAGATTTTGAAGCAATTAAATAATGATATTTAAATTCATCTCTGTTCTCTTATAGTTAGCGTAATACAAAAAATGGATTGAATGCGGCCTGCTGCATCTACATGCTTAGAAAACACGTCCAGAAGTCAGAGCAAGAAACGTGGGGTCATTTGCGTTGGGAAACGGTACCGAAGATGCAAAAAGTAATAAGATGATTTCTTGTACAGCAGCAAAGCAATTTCACGTTCCACGTAATACCTTGAAAAGAAGAGACATGGAAAAAACATCGATGCGCTAGCTTGTGAAATGGTTATTGTAAGCTTATGGATTGTGTTCAATAAGGAACAGGAATAATTACTCCTTCATCATGTTTTTGAAATCGGAAAGCAGTTTTATGGATTTACAGTGAACGACATGTGGAGATTAGTATTTCAGTTCGCAGGGTGGAACAATATACCACATCGTTTTAATAAACAGTCGCCTATGGCAGGCAAGGAAGCCCCTAACATTAATCTTAGAAAGCCTACCTTAGTGGTTAGAGGGAAAGCTTCTAACAATGTCGACGTAGGCAAGATTTTGATATCCTGAAAACAGTAGAATAAATATAATTTCATCCTGATCATCCTATCTATAATGCGAATGAAACCGTCGACAGTTCAAACGAAGAACAGCAAAGTAAAGGGTGTCGCAGTTAAAAGTAGTCCGACTCCCTTTTGAATGCGAATGCAATATTTCCAATTCCGAAACAGAAGACACAGCTACAGCAACAGACAGTTTTATTACAATAATCGATATTTAGCACTCTTGTCTCAGAATTTCAGTTTATTTCATCAGTGAGATTAGAAGTTTCTCCTTCTTGTAGACAAAATGACTTTCTCGATAGAAGAAAGATTTGAAATTGTGGAAGAATATGTGGAAAAAAGTTTGATTAAGGAAACTCGTGAAATTTTCGGACTCAAGGAACCAGATAGAGCACTACCAGCAAAGAGAGTAAAACAGAGTCTGTTAAAAATTTACGGATCTGTGCAAAATGTAAACCGACGGAGAATTCCTTGATTTTGCACAACAGAAGTTACTGCAGACATTCGCCGAAGAATTATTGAGGTCCCAACAGGCGCACGTAAATAGGAGGAGTAGCCAGTGTATATGGAAAAGTCTTAAGGTTGACGTTGAGTAACGTGTAGATAACTGCACGTGGCTTTTTAAAAGATTAACGATGGTTTGCTATACCTTTTCCATTAAATCATGAGTTATGAAGCATCGTTTCATGTTTCCAGTCATGTGAATTCACAGAACATGAGGTAGCTCCATATTTAGGAATTGTGTACAATCGCTCCCTCACAGAAAGTTCCGTACCTAAAGATTGAAAAATTGCTGAGATCACACCAATACCCAAAAAGGGAAATAGGAATAATCCACTGAATTACAGGCCTATATCACTAACTTCGATTTGCAGTAGGGTTTTGGAACATATACTGTACTCGAACATTATGAAGTACATCGAAGAAAACGATTTACTGACACATAGTCAGCACGTATTCAGAAAACATCGTTCGCGAGGAACACAACTAGCTCTTTATACTCATGAAGTAATGGGTGCTGTCGACAGGGGATTTCAAATTGACTCCATGTTTTTAGATTTTCAGAAGGCTTTCTCACCGTTCCTCACAAGCGTCTTATAACTAAATTGATTGCCTATGGAATATCGCCTCAGTTGTACGACTGGATTCGTGATTTCCTGTCAGAAAGGTCACAGTTCGTATTAACAGACGGAAAGTCATCGAGTAAAACAGAAGTAAAATCCGGCGGTCCCCTAGGAAGTATCATGGTCCCTCTATTGTCCCTGATCTATATTAACGACAGAGGAGACAATCTGAGTAGCCCTCTTAGATTATTTGCAGATGATGCTGTCATTTACCGTCTTGTAAAGTTCAAAAATGGTTCAAATGGCTCTGAGCACTATGAGACTTAACTTCTGCGGTTCTAGGCGCTTCAGTCCGGAACCGCGCTGCTGCTATGGTCGCAGGTTCGAATCCTGCCTCGGGCATGGATGTGTGTGATTTCCTTAGGTTAGTTAGGTTTAAGTAGTTTCTAAGTCTAGGGGACTGATGACCTCAGATGTTAAGTCCCATAGTGCTTAGAGCCATTTTGAACTTAACTTGCCTCCGAACTTTTAGGACACAAAAACAGAAAATCATGAATTTCAACCAAAATATTACTTTATGAGATACAGCATGCTGTTTCCATTAAATTTGAATGAAAAAGGAATCTGAATATAATTTTTGAAGTTTCTAGCTCCTTCCTATTGCGCCAATGAAAATGGTTCAAATGGCTCTGAGCACTATGGGACTTAACTTCCGAGGTCATCAGTCCCCTAGAATTTAGAACTACTTAAACCTAACTAAGGACATCATACACATCCGTGCCCGAGGCAGGATTCCAACCTGCGACGTAGCGGTCGCGCGGTTCCTGACTGTAGCGCCTAGAACCGCACGGCCACACCGGCTGGCTCTTGTAAAGTCATCAGATGTTCAAAACAAACTGCAAAATGATTTACATAAAATATCTGTGAGGTACAAAAAGTGGCAATTGACCCTGAATAATGAAAAGTGTGAAGTTATTCACATGAGTACTAAAAGAAACCAGCTAAATTTCGATTACTTGGTAAGTCACACAAATCTGAAGGCTGTAAATTCAACTAAGTACTTAGGGATTACAGTTACAAACAACCTAAGTTGGAACGATCACATAGATAATGTTGTGGATAGAGAAAACCAAAGACTGCGATTCACTGGCAGAACACTTAGAAGATGCAACAGGTCTACTAAAGAGACTGCTTACACCACGCTTGTCCGCCCTATTCTGGAGTATTGCTGTGCGGTGTGGGATCCGTATCAGATGGGGACTGACGGATGATACTGAAAAAGTTCAAACAAGGGGAGCTGTTTTTGTATTATTGCGAAATAGGGGAGATAGTGTCACAGACATGATACGTGAATTGAAGTAGCAATCATTAAAACAAAGGCGTTTTTCGTTTCGACGGGATCTTCTCATGAAATTTCAATCACCAATATTCTCCTCCAATTGCGAAAACATATTTTTAGTGCCCACCTACGTAGGGAGATATGATCATCACGATAAAATAAGAGAAATCAGGGCTCGCTCCGAAAAATTTAAGTGCTCGTTTTCCCCATGCGCCATTTGAGAGTGGAACGATAGAGAGAAAGCTTGAAGGTAGTTCATTGAACGCTCTGCCAGGTACTTAATTGTAAGTAGTAGAGTAATCACGTAGATGTAGATGTACTGGGCAACGGAGAACCCTAACAATGTGTGTAACCAACCATTGCAAGATTAAAAAACCTGCGTCTGGTGCGGTGTAACAGGAACACGTGTCACTGGACCGAAATTTCTTTGCAGTACCATTAATTCGGGTGTCTACACGAAACTGAAACTTTGGGCGACGGATAGCTCACGCCACGTCTTTTGGAACACAATCTCTGCCACTAGTGCCGTAGAGGCGGTTTCCCGGGTAGAGGAAGTGTGCGAAGCAGCACGGACAGCGCACAACTACGGGGAAACAGGCCGTCTGTTTGTTCTGCGAGTAACGCCCGGGTGACTTCCTGGTTGGTCTGGCTGAGCATCTTCGGGACACGAGAGACGTGAATCGAAAACGAGAGTAGATACAATATCCATTTAGTCGACCAGGTCTGGATGCGAGGGGTGGCTCGCCATCACCAAAGGGTTCAGGCTGAACACAGGAAGAACGTAGATACAGGAACCATTGGTGTAACAGTTGTAAACTGTCGTAGCTTCGTTGGAAAAGTACGAGAGCTTCAAGCGCTAATAAAAAGCACTGATGCTAAAATCTTTGTATGCACTGAAAGCTGGCTAAAGCCGGATATAAGCTCAGCCGAAATTTTTGCCTAGAACCTAACGGTGTCCCGAATGGATAGGCTAAACACGGTTGGCGGTGGCTTGTTTGTTGCTGTTAGAAGTAGTTTAACTTGTAACGAAATTGAAGTAGATACTTCCTATAATTTAATATGGGCAGAGGTCATTGTTGGCAACCGAAATAAAATAATTGGATCCTGTTACTAACCTCTCAATTCAAATGATACAGATGCTTAAGTGTTCAAAGAAAACTTCAGTTTGATTGCAAACACGTACGCGACTCATACGATAGAGTTGGTAGTGACTTTAATTTACCCTCTATATGTTGGCGAAAATACATGTTTAATTCCGGAGATACGCATAAAACATCAACGAAATTGTGCTAAACGCATTCTCTGAAGATTATTTCGAGCGGTTAGTTCATGAGCCCACGCGAACAGTAAACGGTTGTGAAAACACACTTGACCTCTTAGCAACAAATAATCCAGAGTCAATAAAGAGCATCAAAACCGATTCAGGTGTTAGTGAACACATGGTTGTCGTAACGAGATTGAATATTGTAATCCCCAAATCCTGGAAAATGTACCTATTCAAAAAAGCCGATAAAAATTCACTTGATGCCTTCCTGAGAGACAATCTCCACTCATTCCAAATTAATAATATAAGTGCAGACCAGATGTGGCATAAATTCAATGAAATAATATCGGCAGCATTTGAGAGATTTATACCAAATAAAGTAACAAACGACGGAGCTGCTCCTTGGTAAACAAAACGGGTTAGAACACTGTTGCAGAAACAACGAAACAAACATGCCAAATTTAAACAGACCCAAAACCTCCAAGATTGGCGATCTTTTGCAGAAGCTCTAAAGTTAGCGCGGACTTCAATGCGAGATGCTTAGAACAATTTCCATAACGAAACTTTGTCCCGAAACCTGACAGAAAATCCAAAGAACTTTTGATAGTATGTGAAGTATGTTAGCGGCAAGAAACAATCAGTGCCTTCTCTGCGCGATAGCAATGGAGATACTATCAAAGATAGTGCTGCCAAAGAAGAGTTACTAAACACATCCTTCCGAAATTCCTTCACAAAAGAAGACTAAGTAAATATTCCAGAATTCGAATCGAGAACAGCTGCCAACATGAGTAACGTAGAAGTAAATATCCTCGGAGTAATGAAGCAACTCAAATCACTCAATAAAAGCAAGTCTTCTGGTCCAGACTGTATACTAATTAGGTTTCTTTCGGAGAATGCTGATGCATTAGCTCCATACTTAACAATCATATACAACAGCTAGCTCGACGAAAGATCCGTACCCAAGGACTGGAAAGTTGCACAGGTCATACCAATATTCAAGAAAGGTAGTACGAGTAATTCTCTAAATTACAGGCCCATATCGTTAACGTCGATATGCAGCAGGATTTTGGAACATACATTGTGTTCGAACATTATGAATTACCTCGAAGAAAACGGTCTATTGACACACAGTCAACATGGGTTTAGAAAACATCGTTCCTGTGAAACACGACTAGCTCTTTTTAAACACATGAAGTGTTGAGTGCTTTTGACAAAGAATTTCAGATAGATTCCGTATTCCTGGATTTCCGGAAGGCTTTTGACACTGTACCACACAAGCGGCTCGTAGTGAAATGCATGCTTACGGAATATCGTCTCAGTTATGTGACTGGATTTCTGTTTTCGTGTCAGAAATGTCACAGTTCGTAGTAACTGATTGGAAGTCATCTAGTAAGACAGAAGTGATTTCTGGCGTTCCCCAAGGTAGTGTTATACGCCCTTTTCTGTTCCTTACCTATGTATACGATTTGGGAGACGATCTGAGCAGCCGTCTTCTGTTGTTTGCAGATGACGCTGTCGTTTATCGACTAATAAAGGCATCAGATCAAAAACTGAAAAACGATTTTTAAAAAATATCTAAATGGTGCAAAAATTGACAGTTGACCCTAAATCATGAAAAGTGTGAGATCATTCACATGAGTGCTAAAAGGAACTCGTTAAACTTCGGTTACACGATAAATCAGTCTAATTTAAAAGCCGTAAATTCAACTAAATACCTAGGTATTATGAACAACGTAAATTGGAAGGAACACATAGAAAATGTTCTGGGGATGGCTAACCAAAGACTGCGTTTTATTGGCAGCACACTTAGAAAATGTAACAGAACTACTAAAGACACTGCCTACACTACGCTTGTCCGTCGCCTTTTACAATACTGCTGCGCGGAGTTGGATCCTTACCAGATAGGACTGACGGAGTACATCGAAAATGTTCAAAGAAAGGCAGCACGTTTTGTATTATCGCGAAATGTGGGAGAGAGTGTCACAGAAATGATACAGGATTTGGGCTGGACATCATTAAAAGAAAGGCGTTTTTCGTTGCGACGGAATCTTGTCACGAAATACCAATCACCAACTTTCTCCTCCGAATGCGAAAATATTTAGTTGACACCGACCTACATAGGGAGGAACGATCACTCCTATAAAATAAGGGAAATCAGGGCTCGTACGGAAATATATATATATGTGCATTATTTTTCTCGCACTATACGACGTGGGAATAATAGAAAATTGTGAAGGTGGTTTGATGAAACCTCTGCCAGGCACTTAAATGTGATTTGCAGAGTATCCATGTAGATGTAGATGTAGATCTACATATCTTCTGGAGGCTCTATGTCTTCCACTTTTTGCCCGCCCATAGTGGCTTTGTATGCTCCGTGAGCTGCTTTTAGTTCGGTGCTTGGGTGTTGAAACGACGCAGTATTCGTAAAGACTCATCTTCCTCCCCGCTGTGAGCGTAATAATTGTGATTAGTTCGCTTCCTGAGCGCTTTTATATCCTGCTGTTCCTGTATTGGGCTCGTCTTCATCCTCATGTTCTTGATGTTCCCTGGTCCTGTGTAATGTGCTGCGAATACACAGAAAGAAATATCCCTTATCATTTAGCTACAATATAGCAGGTCAGCAACTGGAAGCAGTTAATTCCACTCCCGTACGCATTAGGAGTGATTTAAAATGGAATGATCATATAAAGTTGATCGTCGGTAAAGCAGATGCCAGACTGAGATTCATTGGAAGAAGCCTAAGGAAATGGAATTCGAAAACAAAGGAAGTAGGTTACAGTACACTTGTTTGCCCACTGCTTGAATACTGCTCAGCAGTGTGGGATCCGTACCAGATAGGGTTGATAGAAGAGATAGAGAAGATCCAACGGAGAGCAGCGCGCTTCGTTACAGGATCATTTAGTAATCGCGAAAGCGTTACGGAGATGATAAACACCAGTGGAAGACTCTGCAGGAGAGACACTCAGTAGCTCGGTACGGGCTTTTGTTGAAGTTTCGAGAACATACCTTCACCGAGGAGTCAAGCAGTATATTGCTCCCTCCTACGTATATCTCGCTAAGAGACCATGAGGATAAAATCAGAGAGGTTAGAGCCCACACAGAGGCACACCGACAATCCTTCTTTCCACGAACAATACGAGACTCGAATACAAGGGAGAACCGATAGAGGTACTCAAGGTACCCTCCGCCACACACCGTCAGGTGGCTTGCGGAGTATGGATGTAGATGTAGATGTCCTGTGTCTGACCAGGTGTTTTGTGTACGTGTTGCTCTATCAAAACGTAGTAGCTTCCATTTATTAACAGTCATGGGGTTATAATTTGTTTGTGTGCTTTAAATTATTGGGGTTTTGTAAATTTACTTTATTTTTCATATCATTAATTATGACATCCAAAAAGATTTCTCTTGCCTAGTACCTTGTGTAATAAATCGCCAAGTCGCTTTCTTCAGTTATTTGTGGTCTGCAGACTTATGCCCATCACCGTGGCAAATTTTGTAGCTTGTATTTTGATGGATTATACTTCCAAGCCTCGTTTGTGTTTATTCCTGCCACATGTTTTCTGATCCACGCGGCGGTTAAGTATTTACGTTTCCACCTCGTGGCGGCATTTGAAGCTGAGTCAAGGTTGGCCGCTGAACATTTTTATTATCAGGTGTGAGGGGGGAGGGGTTTGGATTGGCCAGTTACCTTATTATCTTTTAGCTACTTTGCAGAATCTTTTTGTCTACAGGTCCAGAATGTAATCTTATGACTTAAATTTTACTCGTATTACTTAAAAATTTCTTCTCTGTTCATCAGGCTGTCACTGTATGTTTGCCGGCCGGTGTGGCCGTGCGGTTCTAAGCGCGTCAGTTTGGAACCGCGTGACCGCTACGGTCGCAGGTTCGAATCCTGCCTCGGGCATGGATGTGTATGATGTCCTTAGGTTAGTTAGGTTTAAGTAGTTCTAAGTTATAGGGGACTGATGACCTCAGTAGTTAAGTCCTATAGTGCTCAGAGCCATCTGAACCAACTGTATGTTTGTGCTTTGGGGCATCTTCCCACTGGTTGCTTAGAAACGGAGGAATGTGGTGAACAGCATATCGGGCCTGCCCTATGTAATTTCGGGTCCATTCATCTTCAGCACATTGCCCGATGTGTGGTGGTTTCATGTCAAACAGCTGTGACTGTTTCCTTTTAATAAACTCCTTTTCAGGGAAACATGGATTATTTGTTGTATTTTAGTCAAACCTCGATCTAAAGATGTTTGTGGTCTTCGTATTTGAAGACTGTTTTCTTCGAACCTTTGAGGAGATTGTTATGATACTTCAATTGGCGAAATATCATCTTGCTTTTCTTATTGGAATTCGCTGTAAATATTTCAACAATAGTATCCAGTGGCATATAAAATGGTACATTTCTTGAAAGACAATAACTTTTGTTGTAAATTTAAATTTTCATACTTTATGGTCCCGTGAATGACTTTTGGAGATTCGAGAGCATGTATTTGAATTAACACTATAACCTTTTGTTATTTGATCTCATTGTAATATTTGATAAATCTGTTGATCGAATATCTATAACTGTTTCGAAATAATTTTATCAAATTTAAAAGCTTTGTCTTATTATCTCAAGGTCCTGTTGACCTAATTGATAAAGTTATTTTGCCGACAAGTGTTGATAAAAATCTTCATGAAAATTATGTTCAATATAACGCCAGTAGTGCGCACCAGAAGTTTTTGATACTTTTGTGCTCAACTCACTGAATATGAAAGACGATACTGCTTCTTTCAGTGAAACAGGGCTAAGGTATCCCTGGAACGAGGCCATGATGTCTTCACTGAGGAACGAACTGTCAACAAAAATTTATGGCCACCACGTTCCCCGGACCTAAAGCCATATGATTTCTTTCTGTGGGTAAACCTGAATAGTAAGGTCTGTGAAACAAATCCACACATAATACACGAACTGAAAGACAACATCAGGCCTGAAGTAGCCGCAGTCAATATCCGAACTTTACGCTGGGTGTATCTGAATATGCTTAGGCGTTCACAGCTGGGTACTGCTTTTGCAGGAAGATACCTTAAACATCTTCTATAAATATATTTTTCACCGAATTTTTTATTGTAAATAAATCTTAAATCCATTTCAGCTCTTCGTTTTTTAAATTTCACGGCATTTACTTTATACTTGTACGGGTAACTTTTACGTGCACCACCCTACTTAAAGGAAGACACCAATCCGATGGCATCACTTCAGCTGAAAGAGGGTTGCTGAGCACTTTCGGAGTATGTGCGTCTGCACTGGACACTTTGCCACCTTATGGTTGCTATGGTTGCCATAATGTAAGGCATCATAAAAATGCATGTAGGTCATATGCATTACGTAATTTTTACTTGTAAATATTCGGTGAGGTACTTTATAATGCATGGATTCCAAATGTGTAAGATGCAAGATTCTGTCAGCCCTTATGGTTTGGTGAAAATTAAATTTACCTTCGAGTGGCCACTGTACATCACTTCTCTCGACGATCATACAGACAGGATTATAATTAGAGGACTGCACACTTTGAGAATTCAGTGTGATATGAAGCCTCCAGAGCTTTTAAAATGATATGCCGTGGAAAAAAAGCAATCGTGGTGTCTAACACGGGAATCTCCCTCCCAGCAGTTCGTAGGCGAGATTGTTAGTCAGAGCAGTTGCTAGAACAACGTTACAACGTAGGAATATGGAGAAGCAAATAGGTGTGTCTTTGCAAAGCCTGTCCAACAATGCAGGTACCAGTCTGCGGTAGTCGTTGTAGCGTTAACAAAGTAGAAGAGATTGTAGCGCAACTCGCCCGAAAACATAATTTTTGCTACTCAGCACGCAAATGATAATGACTATTTAGTAGTAGTAGTAGTAATAATAATAATGACAATAATAACAATAATAACAGTAATGATGTTGATATTGCGACAGTGAAAGGACAATATAAAAAAAATGTGGCTGTTTTAAAGCTCGTTGGTGTTGCTTGCCTCAAGGTGTTGGCCGAGCATTCATCGCGCCTCCCAATCAATGTTCAGATAGTTCTGTGAAGTAGCTTGAATTACAAAGTATGATATGGGTGACGAAAAATAAACATCCTCAAGATATTTTGACTGCAATTTACTAAATAAGTTGTTGATTTGACACTTTACTATACGCTGTGAGAGCGATAAAAAATTTACTTGTTTTCTTTTTTAAACGTAATTAAACATTCGAATTGTAAGCGCACTGTAGGCAAAAATATTTAACGTTCTCCTCACCGGTAGTGTTCTATGAAAATCATTGTAAATCCTTTAATCTGACTGCGGAAATTGTTACGAATGTGCGACTTCTTTATATTATTTATTGTCTTGAACACCACATTGCAGTTCAACCCCTGTAGGAAAATTTTCTAAATCCGCAAATAGACGAAGTCCATAGACATTTCACACGGAAAATTTTAAACACTTTCAGAAGGGTCTGATGTGCATCACATCCGCAGAGGTCTTACGCTGTTGACCGCACACAAAAGACTGAACCCGATTAATATAACCTCGGCCTTTATACAGTATATCCTTCAGTTTCACAAAACGCTTTACATATTACCAGTAAAACTATACATCTAAATCTACTTGCGCGTATGTAATGATACCTCTGAGCTGTTATAATATGGAAATTTCCCTGTAATTCACAGGTAAATCTGGACTACTGTCTCTCTCTTTCTCAACCGTCACACGGAGATTTTGAATAAGTAAAAACCATATTAAAGCTTACCTTTATCACAAGTGATATACGAGAGTGGTTCAGTAAATATTGACCCACAATTTTTTTCTCAGAAGATGTTTGTTCTTAAGCGCTAGAATTGTGTGACAATATCAGTCATTATTTCTTCTACTTGTAACACACTCCCATTCAGAAAAAAAAAAACAGAACACCTTGAACGATTAGAGATAGGACGTTCATATTCAAAGGAAATGTACACTGGTACGACTATCGTTTCAGTTACTCTGGTTCAGCATTTTTCCTGTTGCCTAGTATGCGCAGGGTCCATGCGTGATGGCTTCAACGCATATAAGGCGAGAATGGTGTCCTGTGGTATAGCCATCTATGCTGCATTCCCTGGTTTCAAAGTTCATCTGTGGTGATTGACATTGGGTCACAGCACTGCACGTGTTGTTTCACCATATCCCACACATTTTAGATTGGTGACAAGTGTGGCGATCTGGCAGGCCAGTGCAAAAATCTGACACACTGTGCTGTTTGTGCAGCAGTATGTGGACGTGCGTTGTCTTGCTGAAAAATGGCGTCTGGGGTGTTGTGCAAAAAGGATATGGCTAGGGGTCGCAGAAGGTCATCCAAGTAGATTACACTGCTCACAGTGTCCTGGACACACGCCAACTGCGATTTTTGTTGTACCCATTAGCACACAACACCAGAAGGCCTTGAGCTGGCGCTGTATGTCTTGTGAGAATGCAGTAACTGTGATACTGCTCTTCCTGTCTGCGGTGAACCAAAGTGCAGCCATCATTTTCAAATAAACAGAACCTTGATCCGTCCGAAAACACTATCTGATGCCATTCCTGTCCCCAGTAACGTCATTCTATGTTTCTGCACATTCATCAAAGGTAGGCAGAGAAGAGGACGATGCGCACGTAACCCATGCCATAATAAACGGCGATGGGTTGTTATTCCTGATAGTGTATAATGCGTTACACTGTCTCGCTGTCGCGCTAAAACTGAGAAGGACGTAGATCTGCCCTGCAATGTCATTCGGACGAGGTGTCAATCTTCTCGGGGAGCAGTCTGGATGGTGCGACCCGACCCATCTCATTGTGTTCTACGGCCTTCTGTGAACCATTCAGCACACACATGTCAAACTGTCAAAACACTTCGTCCAACAAGAGCAGTAATTTCCTAGATGGATGCGTCACATTCTCTCATTCCAATAATCCGACCTCTTTTAAGCTCACTGATTTGACGGTATAGTTCACGCTTATGTCTGCAAGACATTCTGCATAAATGGTTCAAATGGCTCTGAGCACTATGGGACTTAACATCTGAGGTCATCAGTCCCCTAGAACTACTTAAACCTAAGTACATCACACACATCCATACCCGAGGCAGGATTCGAACCTGTGACCGTAACGGTCGAGTGGTTCCAGACTGCAGCGCCTAGAACCGCTCAGCCACCCCGGCCGGCCATCCTGCATATCTGCTGAAGTCACACAGATGCAATACCTTCGGTTTATAGCGACAGCGGGAACACGAGGCTCCTCGATATAATGTTGACCTTGAACCCATGTGTCGACGTTGTTCAAATGTTAATGCTAATCATTTCTGCAGAACGTACTAATATACACGTCCTGTCAAAATAAACATCCCATCTCTACTCATTCAAGATTCAAGGTGTTTTTGAACACGAGTGCATTGGTCTCATGATAGTGTTGTATAAGAGCACTTAATCCCTGTTGATAAACAGCAGCCAACAGGCAGTTTGTCAACAAGTGGCCAACAAAACCTTATTAATTTTTTACTTTTGTCTTATGCTCGTAACTGTGTTCTTACTGCATGTATTACACTCTCGTCATCTTCAAGTCCGATAACATCTAGAGAAGCCTTAAGTGGTCCAAACTGATGGAAGTCCGAGAGTGCCAGATCTGGCTCATTTGGTGTATGAGGCAAAGATGTCCAACTCAGTTTGACTGTGTATTTCCAGATTCTGGGACTTGTCTCTGGTCGTACATTGTCATGTAGGATCAAGATTTATTTTGGATTCATGTCAGGCTGAACAGCTCACAGACGGTTCCCGGAATTAATGGTTGACTCTTCTCGCAACACACCTATAAGAATCATACCATCACTATCCCAAAAGATTGTCATCTTTCCCAGCAGAGGGACCTGTTTTGAAATTGTTATTTTTTGGTGACTGTAGGTGGTACTGCTGCAATATATCTGGCTTTGCAGCTGTCATATTCAGGTACAAGTGAGAGGTGGTCATTGTCTTCGGCAATGGGAACTCTCACATATATTGCTAATAATGTAATAATATTTAATAGAACTGATGGTCGTGTTCTTCTGAAAACACGAGTTTGATCGTAATAATGTCGTTTTTTGATCGTAATAATATCATTTAATTTACTTAGCACAGACTTAGTCGGTGTCTGCATACCAACACTAAGTTATAAAAGAATGACCAGAGTAATCGAACTGTTTTTATTGACTGAATAAGTTAAGAACGCCCACTGTTTCCAATATTTCCTTATCCTATTGCGTCCACAGCAGGAGGGAGAGAGAAATGAATGTATGAAAATAATTGCAGGAAGAATGTTTGGGGATAGAATAAAGATCGAACGACATTTAGCAATTGTGGGTGTACGAAAGAAAACAACTAGTCGATAGGCAGCGATTATGGAAGCTCTGAAACTTCAGCCTTTAGCTGTAGCGAGGTGTAGGAAAGTTGGATAGTCTGCAGAACTTACGTTTCAGTCTTTGGGAGGCAAACCGCGGGATCTTTCCCATTGTGTAGAAAGGAGGCTTGACCGGCAACTTTAAGCCGGAGAAATTCTGAGCTGATGATTGGTTGGGAGCCACCCCCACCATGAGCGGTCAGGCGAGCAGAACAGTAGCGTGGGTCCGAGTCGAGAAGCTGCTGCTGAAGAGTTGGACGAGAGAGGACGCTTTTCTGAGATGGGCCGAGCGATGCTCTATTTCAGTGTGGAAAATGTGCTATATTTATGACTAATGGTTTCACATTAAGTGAACATCCCTTTTTTTGCAGCTGGACGTAAAGTAATATTAATATTTTGGGGGAACGAAATTTATGTAGGTAGGTAATGTGCAAAAGTCGGTGATGTAGAATTGTTGCTTTGCTTTGTGATAGTAATTCGCAGTTTTGAGGTTTTATAACAATTTTGCGATGAATAATTTAATCTTAATTTGTTCAGCAAGCAAGTTCATCAAGAAAAATGAAATATTCAAGTGCGTGTGACAATTTACCTAGTCTTACACCTGGCACCCACCACGTGGGCCTGATCAAGAATCTTATAACTAGTGGAGGCATGAGTGCTAGGGACCTGAAGCATGTAAGTATGAAGTGTGCTATTACATGAAATATGCGTGTGGAATTAAGTACTGTTATAATTTTTCAATTTTGTTACATATCTGCACTCTTGAAAGATTTAGTATCGTGGATCCTTTGCTAGGGACATGGGGTATCTCAAGTGAAAGCGTGTGTCAAATTTTAGCAAACCAAGTGAAGATTGTTGTTGTGGTCTTCAGTCCTGAGACTGGTTTGATGCAGCTCTCCATGCTACTCTATCCTGTGCAAGCTTTTTCATCTCCCAGTACCTACTGCAACCTACATCCTTCTGAATCTGCTTAGTGTATTCATCTCTTGGTCTCCCCCTACGGTTTTTACCCTCCACGCTGCCCTCCAATACAAGTGAAGATAATGCTTGCCTATTCATGTTTATTGGGATGTAGAGTCACTTGGGGAAATTTTAGGAATAATTAATACTGCAAAGCGAGGAAAGAGATTAGTAGACGGACAACGTAGCCGTGAACTATGGCTACAACAAAGTAAGTAGTTCAACTTCAGTGTGTGTATTTTGAATGTGTAATTTTGGAAGGGATTTCTTATTTCAGTGGGTGAATTTGTGTCGGGAGTAGGCAGCAGCACAATAGTGGCTATTAAAGTGAGTGGTGAAATAGACGTGGAATTTATATGTGATAATTTTTGTTTTCGGTGATATAATTTTGAGTAGAGATAGTTACTGAATGGTGAATATCGGATCTCCTAACGGCTCGATCGTTACGTGTCTCCTGTGCATATGTCGGTGCAGTTATTGTGTGTGCTTGTTGATTAATGCATAAAGTTGTGGAAGATCCTTTTCTTCCGATCCAAAAGTCAGCATTTGTGGTAATAAGAGATACCGTTCTGTAGGAGACCATAGTTTTAGTAAAAAAAAGTCAGATGCGTTAACGATAAATTTAAATACAAAGTCAGATGCGTTAAATTTTACATTGTTAATAAGAAAGTCAGATGCGTTTAATTTAAATTGTGGAATCTGATGCAAATTTCATGCTGTGTGAAGATCAGATGCGATAAAATTTCGTTAAAGAAGTGGATTTTTTTGTTCTTATGATTGTCTGAAATGCTTAAGGAATAAAACATTTGTTATATAAAATTCAAATTTGAGTCGGAACATGCTTTCCGCAAGAGTGGACAAACCTTTCATTATTTTATTTTATTATCTGTTGAAAAAACAAATTTAGTTTAATGATTTTACTATGTTTTTGAAAGTCAATTATTGGGCCAAGAAGAGTTGACATAGCTTTCAAGTTAGGGCATTTATGCAAAGGTTCCGCAAATAAATCCGTTGCATGTAGTGGTAAACTGAAGTATTAGAGGGAACCTTTCACAAGTAGCTCTTCTTAGAGCAGTTGCGAGGGCAGTTTAACACGTGTGAGACTGGTTCTGATCTATCTTCGTACCAAAGTTGTGCAATGATGCTCTGTGAGTGTTTTAGTAATTTGGTGTCGAACCTACAGCCTGCAAGGTAGGAAGATACCATTTCACATATGCAGGGCTCAGAAAAGTGCAGCAGTACAGGCAGTGATGTAATCAGACAATGATTTCAATGTCAGTTCCATTACACTCCCTGTATGGGGACATTATTGTTAACAGAAATTAGTGTATGGGTTTAGGCGTAACTACATGTTAGCAAAAATGAAAATCTTAGATTTTCGTTATTATGGTCTATTTTTCTCTAAGTTTCACTTGATATAGTAATGTTAGCAGAATTACTTACAGGATGGTAAAATACTGGTTAAAATATCGGTACTGTGTGTTTATAACTGTGAAGCGAAATTCCTGAACATTGTAAGGTTCTTTAATGGTAAGGTGGTTGATGACCATGTCTGGGGGTTCGATAAAAATACAAAAAAATTAAATGCAATTGGGGCCAGAGATATCAATTACGTCAAAATGCACAATGAAAATACCCAAACCGAATGGTGTCTGTATAGGGTACGTAAATATCACTGAAAATATAATTGCACAATTACAACAGTTCAATAATTACAGAGTCTAAAGCAGCCTGCAGTGGCTGATCAAGCCTTTCCGTTAGAGCAAATATCTCCCGCTTCTGCTTCAGTTAAGCCCCACAATCGTGAATATATTTAACTACAGGTCATGGCTAAATATACAAAAATTGGGAGAGATGGAGACAACCACAGTTCTGAGTGTCAATTGAGTATCACTTGCTGGCATAGCATGAGCATGCGTTTTTAGCTTGCGTCGGCGGCGGCAGTGGCGGCTGTTGGCGCGAGCTGTGAACTTGAGAATCTATTCAAAAACTCTCTCGACTGTTAAACACCAGTCTCATACATTTCCTACATGGTTGGTGAAGCTGAGACTCCTAGTTATTCCCTAGCTAAGTTAACTGGCATGGTGAGCGCTATATGGCTCGAATAGTGCGCACATTGTGGCCTTCAAATCACTTGCAAGTGCTAACTGTCAGTGCTCGGTGTGATTCTCCATACTAGGGGACTTTGCACATTAATTCCTTAAGTGTTAAGACTAGCATGTGAAAAAGTGTTCCCATAATGACTCTCACAATCTTCTCAGCATGGCGTGAGTCACCTTGCTCAAACACTCGACAATTTCCTGCAAGAGAAGAGGTGAATTACTCTGTCTACAATTTGCCTATATCAAGGCTGGTGGACACACATTTTCTTTCTGGCCAATCAGAGAATTCGTACTTGTTTTAACTCCACCCACTAGAGTTTTTGCAGCCTATCACAGGCGTCGTTTCTTTCGCATAACAGTGTTTAACTTTTGCTATGTAATACTGAGGTAACAACTTTTTCTTCCATGCGAATTTTAACACAGGTGGCTACAGTGAGCCACCAATGTTTTGGGTTGGGTTTCTCTGGAATTTTTATCCGGAATCTCCCGCCATTCTCCTGTAAAAATGCTTTCTGAAGGATCATCGTTAAAAGCAAGGACAAGGGCTGCTTTTGCCAGCAGTCTATGCAATCTTCTGGATCTGCTGACCTTTATGGTACAGGCGTTGCCACCATAAGTATTCTCCATCCCCCAGAATTCGTCTCGTAGCTTGGGTCTTGAAAATTACTTCCATGTGGGTACTAGGCTGAGGCTTAGAGGTTTATCTTCATGAGATGTTGGTTTGTTGGTCGCCTTCCCTATCAATAAAATTCGTACATTTTCACGTAACTCTGTTCTGTGACATATTTAGCTAGCTGGAATTGTTTCAGGAATTCAGTGTAAGGTGTGTTTTGTGTTTGACATACTACAGCAGCAGTGGCAAGACGACGTAATGTGGTGTTAGATACTGATGACAGGTGGTTTGTTTGGTATGGATACTATGAGAAAAATCACCTAAATTGTGATCTTTCTCTGCGATTGGTTGCTGCATTCGAAAGTTGCGTGCCAAAATTATAATCTTCTGTTATTAATATTAGACAAACTAAGCAGTATATTTACTTACATTTCAAATTAAAGCACTTCTCAAAAGCATGCTAAAATTCCATTATTTCACAAATATTAGTAACCAACAGGGTCATAAACAACTGCTAAATGAAAAGGGAGCAAAGCACTCGGTGATCTTCGGATCGCCGGCCGGTGTGGCCGTGCGGTTCTAGGCGCTTCAATTTGGAATCGCGTGACCGCTACGGTCGCAGGTTCGAATCCTGCCCCAGGCATGGATGTGTGGCTGTCGTTAGGTTAGTTAGGTTTAAGTAGTTCTAAGTTCTAGGGGACTGATGACCTCAGATGTTGAGTCCCATGGTGCTCAGAGCCATTTGAACCATCTTCGGATCACGCTTAACTTGGATGGCGGGCAAAAGTGGCTCAGCTGTAAGATCAGAACTGATTCGGCAGTCTCGGTGGACGGACACGTTGTCTGCTGCACTATCAGTTAAGACTGAATTTTCAATGTCTAGTTCGTAAAATATAGCTGGTTCAACAGTCTTGGAGGACAGACATGTTGTCTGCTGTGGTCGGTATCCGTCAAGACTTAATTAGCAATGTATGGTTAAAGGAACACTTAACTGAGAACAGTGTGATAGTAATTACGAAAATATGCAGTTCATTAGTTTGTTAAGGAATGGAAATTATTTGTGATTCTGAAGTGGAATGTAATTGTGCACTTTCTCGTGTTCTGCCAATAAAAAGCGAGTGGCATCGCAAATACAAACACTAATTGAAAATTTAATAATTCACATAATGTCAATTATTCGCTAAGAGTTTCTTACAGCCTCAAGATAACGGATTCATCACCTACATGCTATTTTCTGTGCAGGGGACAAAAACTGTAGAAGACAGCAGGTTGGTGAACATTAATTAGAACCTATGCATTCCACTCAGAGCAGTGGAAGCAAATAGGCACCTCGCATGTACTGCAATCTTAGCACAAGTAAGATCAGTAACATTTCATGAAGATAATGTTTGAAGTCGAAGTGCTTTGGAATCATGAGGCTAGATTTTACTAGTGAGAACTGTGAATTGTAAGTGACCAGCGAACTGTGTAAGGACTGTGATTCGAGTGAACTGTAAATGACTAGAGAAATGCATGAGAACTGTGATAAGTAGCCCATGAACTGTTTTTGAACTTTTTTGAACTTTAATTGAAGTATAATATAAGACAAACCTAATTAATCAAGTGTCAATGACAGTCGCCGAAGCAGACTACGAGTTCGTCGTAAGGAAATGTAATTTGATTGTACCACGGCAGAAAGGTTCGCAAGGTTAACCCAAAGTGCAGACCAAAGATGTAGCACAGCTCTATGTGCAGTAGACAATCAGAATAAGAAATGGAGTAGCTACGAACACAAACAACGTTATCTCGAGACTGGTCTGCCACTTTTAAAAGTTTCTTGCGGTCAGGAGAGCATCAACACTGAGTGACCACAGTTCGTGGCTGCAGTTGGTATTGAGCATGAGCACGGCTGGTGGATACTGCCCGTGTATTAGGTACCGACGACGAAACTGTGGGATTGGTGGCCGTGTGTTTGAACTCTTGCGGTCTTGGAGGATCGGTGGGGGTGAGATTGGGTGGGACGTTTTCTTAAGGTTTTAATTATCACCACCAAAAAAATCAAGCTGCAACCCTGAAAATTGGTGATGGTGTCAGTCCATCTCTAATATTTTCCCGTCAATGCGCTATAGTTTTCCCAGAGACGGATGACTTGAAGGCTACATTCTGGTTGCTGAGGAAACATACCGCCTGGAAAATTATTTGGTCATCACTCCGGAGATGCCTGCCATACCGTAGTTTATTCACGTGATTAATGTGAAAGAAGCCATTTAGCGCTATGTTGAAACAATATGAAGAGGGGGGGGGGAAGGGGAAGAGATAATGCAAAATTTATAACCAACATGTGTGACTTTGTCCAGTGTATAGTCATTGAGCAAAACCCACCTGTTGGACAGCTTCCCTCCCTCAGCCATATCAGAATATTTCGATAGTGCTCTCCTGCGACGTTTCACACCTTACGAACATAATATTTCGGTACTGCACCTACATCAGTCCCAAAACACTCTCAGCATCACCTTGCCTGACGATGGTCGGACTTTCACCATTTTCAGTGTTGATCAATCTACATCTTTCCTATGCTTGATTCCCTCATTTGTCTGAGAGTCTTACTGAGACAAACAGCATTCATCCGTGGCAATCACACATCTAACATCGTCATCTGGATTGTCCGAGCCCCGGTCTCGATCTACAGACTTGGTCACTCAACTCATTTCCCACCCGGTCCACTTCCATCGACAGCAAAATTCACGATCCTTGATGCCTCAAGAAGTGTCCTATCAACCACTTCATCTGTTAGTGATGTTGTGCCATAAATGTTACTTCTTCCAATTACATCTTCTCATTAATTATAGGAAGTAATGTTCAGCAACTATCTGCAGCACCACACTTTAAGAGCTTTAATTCTCATCTTGTCTGAGCTATTTATCATCCACTTTTCGCCAAGTAGTACAGTGCTTGTCAGAAAGCCACGCCATGAGTTTCAGTCGACTAATATCATGTCATTAAAGGCAGTACAACATCCAAATCCGTAGTTCTCAGAAAGTGAAACGCAATGCAAAGTTCATGAAAAAGATATGCACCTACAATGTTGTGTGGCAAATCTTAATAGTCCAGTATCGGCAACACGATACGAGAAGAGTTTCCGTGAGCTCCGCTGCTACACTATACACTAAGTAAACAAACCAAGTATCTGCCGTATATTTGATGCTGGTGTTGGAATTAATATTATTGGGTGCTCAGATACCGATCCCTCTTTACTACGCCTCTACACGCCTCTTCTGCAGTTTTCTCCGAAACTGACGCTGAGTTAGAGTGTGGTTGGTAATTTTGGTAATTTGGTCCTGTGCTCTTTGCACTGCTGTGATTCTTGCAGCAGACACGACGCCAGTGCGAACTGAGTTGTGTTCCTGTCATCCAACACTACGGTACATTTTATAACAACGTTTCCTGAGATATAATTAAATATTTCATTACGAAATCGGACATGATTCATTATAAAAAAGGAATTCGGCTTATATACACCGCCGGCGGTCACCCATGGCCAAACACTCACACACAAACACACACACACACACACACACACACACACACACATACACATACTCGAATGCGGCCCGGAAATGAAACTCGGCAACGTCATGTGCTCTTACTAAAGTTACGAGTCCGCTGGCAGCGTACAATATACATTCGCGGTGACTGCTAGCGGAGCGGAAGCCTGGTGGTGCAGTGTTTTGCTGCCACAGGAACTAAGCACAGTCCGTGAATTTTAGAGGTTGCTCAAGCTTTTTTGCGAATGAGAGACAGAATTCTGACGTTTTAATGGCGGTTTTCTCATCAACAGTGATGTAGATTCTCGAAAGTATGGAGCGCTCGAGCGAATAACAAATGCTCCACAGTTACATGCGCACCACTGGCAATGTACGGCAAGCGCGCCCTGGGTTCGTAAATAATTATATTCTGCTGTGATGAAAAGCTTAACTCTGGTTAGGAGTACACAGTTCTGAATTTGACATGTTGCTTCTCATCTTGATTATAAATTCTTCCTGATGACTAAACAACAATGGCGAAACATCAACGGCGAAACGGAAGAGAAGTTATATAAAAATTTCGGCTACACTACAAACTGTATCGCAAATCGAGAAAAAAGTCAACTATAACAAAATTTCAAACTATATATGTTAACAGACGTAACGCAAAAAACGGAATATGACACCTCAGTAAAGCGGCTCTCATTTCAAGTAAGTATCTTCGTAACATTCAGAGTTTTTGGTACGGTTCTTCCACGTTTCCGAATCAAAAGTGACTTTTGTAACTATTCAAACTGTCTGCTTGCTCTCTCTCTCTCTCTCTCTCTCTCTCTCTCTCTCTCTCTCTCTCTTTCTCTCTCTCCAACACACACACACAAAACATCAAATATGATAACTTCTCATCCCCACATTGTAGAAACTCACGTTGTACACAAACCTGAAGACGAAGTGAGAAGCTGACATTGACGTGACATATTTCGATAAGTGTGGCGCTATAATTTTTTTCTAATTTGTTTTGTTACTGAGACTTGCGGTTCTAGGCAACAACATAGCCATAACACTGTCTAAAATTACGTGTGTAAGCCTACCAATGATGCACAATATGACGAACAATGTGACTACAGGCCCTACAGTTACTTTCAGAAATTTTATAGAAAAATTGTTCTTTGAACATGGAAACTTAAGATTTCTAATGGCATTTCAGATGACACGAAATATTGCTGCGCGGTGTTGGATCCCTACCAGGTAAGACTGACGGAGGACATCGAAAAATTGCAAAGAAGGGCAGCTAGTTTCGTGTTATCCCGCAACAGGGGTGAGAGTGTCACTGATACACGAGTTGGGGTGGCAGACACTAATACAAAGCCGGTTTTCTTTGCGGCGAGATCTGTTTACGAAATTTCAATCACCAACTTTCTCTTACGAATGCGAAAATAGTTGTTGACACCCACATACGTAGGGAGAAATAATCGTCATAATAAAACAAGAGAAACCGGAGATCGAACGGAAAGATTTAGGTGTTCCTTTTTCCCACGCGCCATCCGAGAGTGGAATGGTAGAGAAGTAGTATGAAAATGGTTCGAAGAACCCTCTGCCAGGCACTTAAGTGTGAATTGCAGAGTAACCATACAGATTTAGATGTAGATCAAGGAATAATGTGCGTAAAAGAAAATAATCCTGCAAACCCAAGTCTTAAATGAGTTATCAACAAGCGGACCATCATTACAGAATAAACGCATATGTTGCAGTTTGTGGGCTGAAATTTGTATGATGTATTTACAGAAATAGGAACGCATTCCAAGGAAGATGCCACCTACATGTTGAAACACGTATGGATAATAAAATGGAAAGGAAAAAAATTCTCTTAGGGTAGGCCGCGGTTAAATAAAAAAAAATATATTTACACAGTCTCAGATTACATACAAAGTAAGTCGGCACGTAACTGCGCAGAGGGCGCAGTAGAGGAGCGGACGAAGTTAGTGCTGGGGGCTCAATTAGGGAGCCGCGCGGTATGGAAGATGCAGTTCGATAGCTGAAGCCTGTGCGTGTGTATCGCATAACTTGTAAGCTACTGCTAATGAGCCTGACAAGCTGTCTGTCAGTGTCGTCTAAAAACAAAATTTTATTCACCTTCTTCTGCGTCATATCTGAAGCAGTGAATCGTTGTGGGGAATGTTCCCTCTTTCTTTATCGTGCAACTGGAATAACTGGCAGTTGAAACTGATTTTCAAGAAGTATCAGATGATCTAATATGCACTCTCAAACAGCAAGAGGGAATAGTACAAATGGAACGGAAATCCATAGATGCGATAACCAGGTGAGAGACAAACAAATGATAACAATTTCAGAAAACATAGGTGATTAATTCAAGAGAAAGAGCTTCAACAGTTGTGCAAGTCAGTGACTCGTTCGTCCACCTCTGGCTCTTGTACAAGCACTTATTCGGTTTGTAATTGGTTGACAGTGTTGGTGGATGTCCTTCTGAAATTTATTGTACCAGATTCTGATCGGTTGGTGCGTTAGATCGTCAGAACCCTGAAAAGATTGGAAGGCTCTGTTCGTAATGCTCCAAACGTTCCAAATTATGGAGAGATCCGTCAACGTTGTTGGCCAAGGTCAGGTTTGGTAAGCACGAAGACAAGCAACGGAGACACCCATTGCACACGTGCGTGCATTGTATTACTGAAATGTAAACCCAGGATGCCTTGTCATGAAGAGTATCAAAGGGGGCGTAGAATATCGTCGACGTACCGCTGTGCCGTAAGGGTGGCGCTGATATCACCAAAGGAGTCCTACTATGAAAAGATATGGCACCTCAGAATATCACTGCTGGTTGTCGCGCCCTATGGCGGGCGTCAGTCAATTTGGTATCCCATCGTTGGTCATCGAGGCAAATATAAAGTCGGGACTCATAACTGAAGACAATTCTACTCTAGCCAATTAGATTCCAAACCGAAGAAGTGTCTGGAGACTCCCCAGTGTGATATCATTCAGTCGCCCGCCATACGGCCTGATAAAAAGGATTTATTTTCATCGCAGGACTCCCTTGGTTGCCATCAGCGACACAGCGCACATCGACGATATTCTACGCTCCGTTTCGTTGCCCTTCGTTGCAAGGTATACTGAGTTCACATTTCAGCAAGATAATGGCCATCCTCACACTGCGTGCGTTCTCGCTGCTTCTTCGTGCTTGGCAAACTCTACCTTGGCCAGCAAGGTCGCCGGATCTCTCCCTAATTGAGAACGTTTGATGCATTATGGGCAAACTCCTCCGTGGAGCTCGGGATTTTGACGATGTAACGCACCCGCTGAACAGGATTTGGCACGATATCCTTCTGGAGGTCATACAACAACTCTATCAGTCAATGCCAAGCTGCTCGCGTAACGGCCAGAAGGTGGACCAACGTATTATTGACCAGCTCAGTTTGTGAAGCTCTTTCTCTTGAAAGAATCATCCAGTTTTTCTAAAGTCATAACGATTGCTTTCTATGCACATGCACATCACGTCTACTGATTTCCGCACCACTCGGATAATTCGTTCGTGGCACGTGGTACGTCGTTTCTTTCTTTCTCAGAATGTATATATGAAAAATGATTGTCGTAGCTACATTTCTCGTACTTTATCCGTACCAGTTTATAAGTACATCTGTATCTATCACTTTGTCGCATACAGAGTGTTACAAAAAGGTAAGGCCAAACTTTCAGGAAACATTCCTCACACACAAATAAAGAAAAGATGTTATGTGGACATGTGTCCGTAAACGCTTAATTTCCATGTTAGAGCTCATTTTAGTTTCGTCAGTATGTACTTTACTTCCTCGATTCACCGCCAGTTGGCCGAATTGAAGGAAGGTAATGTTGACTTCGGTGCTTGTGTTGACATGCGACTCATTGCTGCACAGCATCAGTACGTAGCATCAACAGGTTAGTGTTCATCACGAACGTGGTTTTGCAGTCAGTGCAATGTTTACAAATGCGGAGTTGTCAGATGCCCATTTGATGTATGGATTAGCACTGGGCAATAGCCGTGGCACGGTACGTTTGTATCGAGACAGATTTCCAGAACGAAGGTCTCCCGACAGGAAGGCGTTCGAAGCAATTGATCGGCGTCTTAGGGAGCACGGAACATTCCATCCTATGACTCACGACTGGGGAAGACTTAGAACGACGAGGACACCTGCAATGGACGAGGCAATTCTTCGTGCAGTTGACGATAACCCTAATGTCAGCGTCAGAGAAGTTGCTGCTGTACAAGGTAACGTTGACCACGTCACTGTATGGAGAGTGCTACGGGAGAACCAGTTGTTTCCGTACCATGTAGAGCGTGTGCAGGCACTATCAGCAGCTGATTGGCCTCCACGGGTACACTTCTGCGAATGGTTAATCCAACAATGTGTCAATCCTCATTTCAGTGCAAATGTTCTCTTTACGGATGAGGCTTCATTCCAACGTGATCAAATTGTAAATTTTCTCAGTCAACATGTGTGGGCTGATGAGAATCCGCACACAATTGTGCAATCACGTCATCAAAACAGATTTTCTGTGAACGTTTGGGCAGGCATTGTTGGTGATGTCTTGATTGGGCCCCATGTTCTTCCACCTACGCTCAGTGGAGCACGTTATCATGATTTCATACGGGATACTCTACCTGTGCTGCTAGAACATGTGCCTTTACAAGTACGAGACAACATGTGGTTCATGCACGATGGAGCTCCTGCACATTTCAGTCGAAGTGTTCGTACGCTTCTCAACAACAGATTCGGTGACCGATGGATTGGTAGAGGCGGACCAATTCCATGGCCTCCACGCTCTCCTGACCTCAACCCTCTTGACTTTCATTTATGGGGGCATTTGAAAGCTCTTGTCTACGCAACCCCGGTACCAAAAGTAGAGACTCTTCGTGCTCGTATTGTGGACGGCTGTGATACAATACGGCATTCTCCAGGGCTGCATCAGCGCATCAGGGATTCCATGCGACGGAGGGTGGATGCATGTATCCTCTCTAATGGAGGACATTTTGAACGTTTCCTGTAACAAAGTGTTTGAAGTCACGCTGGCACGTTATGTTGCTGTGTGTTTCCATTCCATGATTCATGTGATTTGAAGAGAAGTAATAAAATGAGCTCTAACATGGAAAGTAAGAGTTTCCGGACACATGTCCACATAACATATTTTCTTTCTTTGTGTGTGAGGAAGGTTTCCTGAAAGTTTGGCCATACCTTTTTGTAACACTCTGTAAACACGGAATAAACTGCATCCTCCCATCTTCCTTTCGTTATTTTTAGCTAACTGTAATTCAGATATTTTTACCGCCCACATCCGCGCCATTTGTAATTTCTATGAATCGAATTTTCTCACGTTTCGAAATGACAAGGAGCGACTGTCTTACTTGTTAAATAGAATTCTAAACCGAAAATAGCAAAGATGTTTCTTTACTTTGAAAACCGGTTCCAACAAATTTTGCTGTCATCTTCAGGTTTTTGAAATTTTGTGTAAGAAATACGTGTTCATTGTGAGATGGTACCTGACGAAAACCTGTCACGTTAGCGGGTAACGTGTAGCGGATTATACAAACCTACTGACAAACCTTTGAATAAGTTGCGATATTTTATCCACTAACGTGACAACTATCGTGAGGTTCCAACTCGCAATGAACAAGTTTTTTAACGAAAATTTTCAAGACCTGAAGACGACACCAAAATGTGTCGAAACCGGTCGTTCGAAATGAAGTCATGCTTATGCGACAATGGATTTAAAAAAATCTTTACCAAATTCCGGTGAAATAAATGCGCTACACCGATAGCCTATCACTTAGCTATGTAATTGTTATTACTTTCAGAAATAATTAATCAGACGATAAGACGAAATTTTTTTTACTTCTTATATGGTAAGTTATATGTCCAAATGATGGAGGGTTATTGCGGCTCTATTATTAAAGATGTTTTCAGTCACGTCTAGCCTTATGTTGTTTGGTGAGCCAGCCGCGGTGGCCGAGCGGTTCTAGGCGCTTCAGTCCGGAACCGCGCTGTTGCTACGGTCGCAGGTTCGAATCCTGCACGGATGTGTGTGATGTCGTTAGGTTTAAGTAGTTCTAAGTTTAGAGGACCGATGACCTCAGCTGTTAAGTCCCATATTGCTTAGAGCCATTTGAACCATTTTTTTTTTTGTTCTTTTGATGACGTTGTTCGTATTCTTGCCCAAACACAAAATTCTAACCACTTATATAAATAAATTTTGTCTGCATTAATTGCCTCATATAATACATGCATGCACTATGTATACTACCATAGACGCTGGTAGCAATGCGTAAGTAGGGTGGTTACAAAATTTACCCCGTCGTGTTCAAGTGTATTTTATTCAGCAACGACCTGCGTTACATTACTCTAATTCAGAAAAGATTAGTAATTATCTCCTCACTGAGTCTCAAAACCATGTACTTTTACTGAAACGAAATTTAACGTTCTGAAAATTAATCCCATCAAATGGCAAAATAACATCAGAGTGAGTAATTATTAACAGCTATCGTTGCATGAAAGGTGATAAACCCATATCATTTAACAAAAGAATGAAGGGGATTTAGTTACAGATCCTGCAACACCCATAAGCAAACTGTTTAATGAGTTTTCCTTCCTCTCTTGCCTCTTCTGACATAAATTTTTTGACACTGCGTATAATCGCACTCACTTCATTATGGAGAACTTTTCGTGGATCTGTGGTGCGTGAAGACTGCGGTGCCATACTACATAGTGAAGAGGCAGCAACGATAAGATTTTCAGTGCACAGATCACTAAGTGACAGACAGCTGAGGCGGCTGCTGCTTTGGAACAAGCGGATGGAAACGCTCAGCTCTCAGAACGAGGAGCTTATGTGCGCTAGAGCCAAGTTATTTTGTGCGCACTGTATGTTGCACTAGATTTGTATCGACATCAATTGACATACGTGTGTCACTCATTAAAACTAGTTTAATATACGCTGATAATGTTCCCTATCATACAAACTGAGCGGTCACGACACGGATTTTAATGAACTGTTGTTTTGAACAGATATTAATTTAGACCGCTTTTATTTGGTTTGTGTCGGTACTGTAGATAGTCAATTTGTGGTGCAGATTGTAACTCCAAAAATGTAGATAAAACTCCTTCTGCATCATCCAAAACGTTTCGCTGCTTAATATCCGTTCATAACTTGTACTTTATTTCTGACTCTGAGTCTGTAAGCATTATTGCAGAAACTATATTTAATACGTAATCGATGTAATAATGTACTTATTCTTGATTTTATATAATTGATTGTAGTTATAATGAAAATAGTGTAAATTGATGGGTAATAGCCAAGAGAACTTTATTTAAATGTATCGATGGCAACGACGACATGGCAGTTGCTGTGCCGTTGTTTGTCTTTGCGTATGGAGAGACTCTGTGGAAGCTGCTTCGGTAAAGTACCGGAACTTCAAGCGCTGATAGAAAGCACCGAAGCTGAAATCGTTATAGGTACGGAAAGCTGGCTGAAGCCAGAGATAAATTCTGCCGAAATTTTTACAAAGGCACAGACGGTGTTTAGAAAGGACAGATTGCATACAACCGGTGGTGGCGTGTTTGTGGCCGTTAGTAGTAGTTTATCCTGTAGTGAAGTAGAAGTGTATAGTTCCTGTGAATTATTATGGGTGGAGGTTACACTCAACAACCGAGCTAGGTTAATAATTGGCTCCTTTTACCGACCTCCCGACTCAGAAGAATTAGTGGCAGAACAACTGAGAGAAAGTCTGGAATACATTCCACATAAATTTCCTCAGCATGAATAGTCTTAGGTGGAAATTTATATTTATCAGATATAGACTGGGACACTCAGATGTTTAGGACGGGTGGTAGGTACAGAGCACCGAGTGACATTATACTGAGTGCACTATCCGAAAATTACCTCGAGCAATTAAACAGAGAACCGACTCGTGGAGATAACATCTTGGACCTACTGATAACAAACAGACCCGAACTTTTCGACTCTGTAAGCGCAGTACAGGGAATCAGTGATCATAAGGCCGTTGAAGCGCTCCTGAATGTAGAGGTAAATAGGAATATAAAAAAAGGGAGGAAGGTTTATCTGTTTAGCAAGAGTAATAGAAGGCAGATTTCAGACTTCCTAAGAGATCAAAACGAAAATTTCTGTTCCGACACTGACAATGTTGAGTGTTTATGGAAAAAGTTAAAGGCAATCGTAAAGTGCGTTTAAGACAAGTACATGCCGAGTAAAACTGTGAGGGACTGGAAAAACCCACCGTGGTTCAACAACAAAGTTAGGAAACTACTGCGAAAGCAAAGAGAGCTTCACTGCAAGTTTAAACGCAGCAAAAAACCTCTCAGACAAACAGAAGCCAAACGATGTCAAAGTTAGCGTAAGGAGGGCTATGCGTGAGGCGTTCAGTGAATTCGAAAGTAAGATTCTATGTTACGACTTGACAGAAAATCCTAGGAAGTTCTGGTCTTACGTTTAATAAGTAAGTGCCTCGAAACAGCATATCCAGACACTCTGGGATGATGATGGCATTGAAACAAAGGATGACACGCGTAAAGTTGAAATACTAAACACCTTTTTCCAAAGCCCAGAGGAAGACCGCATTGCAATTGCTTCTCTAAATCCTCGCACAAACGAAAAAAATGGCTGACATCGAAATAAGTGTCCAAGGAATAGAAAAGCAACTGAAATCACTCAACAGAGGAAAGCCCACTGGACCTGACGGGTTACCAATCCGATTCTACACAGAGTACGCGAAAGAACTTGCCCCCCTTCTAACAGCCGTGTACCGCAAGTCTCTAGAAGAACGGAAGGTTCCAAATGATTGGAAAAGAGCACAGGTAGTCCCAGTCTTCAAGAAGGGTCGTCGAGCAGATGCGCTAAACTATAGACCTATATCTCTGACATCGATCTGTTGTAGAATTCTACAACATGTTTTTTGCTCGCGTATCATGTCATTTCAGGAAAGCCAGAATCTACTCTGTAGGAATCAACACGGATTCCGGAAACAGCGATCGTGTGAGACCCAACTCGCTTTATTTGTTCATGAGACCCAGAAAATATTAGATACAGTCTCCCAGGTAGATGCCATTTTCCTTGACTTCCGGAAGGCGTTCGATACAGTTCCGCACAGTCGCCTGACAAACAAAGTAAGAGCCTACAGAATATCAGACCAGCTGTGTGGCTGGATTGAAGTGTTCTTAGCGAACAGAACACAGCATGTTGTCCTCAATGGAGAGACGTCTACAGACGTTTAAGTAACCTCTGCCGTGCCACAAGGGAGTGTTATGGGACCACTGCTTTTCAGAATATTTTTAAATGACCTGGTAGATAGTGTCGGAAGTTCCATGCGGCATTTTCGCGGATGATGCTGTAGTATACAGAGAAGTTGCAGCATTAGAAAATTGAAGCGAAATGCAGGAAGATCTGCAGCGGATAGGCACTTGATGCAGGGAGTAGCAACTGACCCTTAACATTGACAAATGTAATGTATTGCGAATACATGGAAAGAAGGATCCTTTATTGTATGGTTATATGATAGTGGAACAAACACTGGTAGCAGTTACTTCTGTAAAATATCTGGGAGTATGCGTGCGGAACGATTTGAAGTGGAATGATCATATAGAATTAATTGTTGGTAAGGCGGGTGCCAGGTTGAGATTCATTGGGAGAGTCCTTAGAAAATGTAGTCCATCAACAAAGGAGGTGGCTTACAAAACACTCGTTCGATCTATACTTGAGTATTGCTCATCAGTGTGCTATCCGTACCAGCTCGGGTTGACAAAGGAGACAGAGAAGATCCAAAGAAGAGCGGCGCGTTTCGTCACAGGGTTATTTGGTAAGCGTGATAGCGTTACGGAGATGTTTAGCAAACTCAAGTGGCAGACTCTGCAAGAGAGGCGTTCTGCATCGCGGTGTAGCTTGCTGTCCAGGTTTCGGGAGAAGGTGCGTTTCTGGATGAGGTATCGAATATTTTGCTTCCCCATGCTTATACCTTCCGAGGAGATCACGAATGTAAAATTAGAGAGATTCGAGCGCGCACGGAGGCTTTCCGGCAGTCCTTCTCCCGCGAACCATACGCGACTGGGACAGAAAAAGAAGGTAAACACAGTGGCACGTAAAGGGCCCTCCGCCACACACCATTGGGTGACTTGCGGAGTGTGAATGTAGATGTAGATGTTGCGAACAGAGAGGAAGCAGAGCAGCTTGAGTCATGAAAGATTGAGGAAGTGTTTGTTGGGCGCGCCCGGAGACACGGTGTGCTGCTATGATTGCGACAGTGTAGCCGCGCGTAATTCGTCAACCCGCAACTATTGAGAGCACGGTAGAGTGGGCAGACAGTTCTAACTATTGCCTGTCTCACATTACCCGTGTGTCTGGACACGACTCGGGGTTCTCGTCAAGCGTCAGCAGCAGAAACAGCGGCAGCTCAGTATTGTCATCGGCTACGTTCTTCCTCGCCCGCACAGATACAACGTCGTAAGACAGTAAAGTGACAGATATGGGAGTATAGAGGCATTACCCACTGACATTTCTTCCACAAAGCGTGACTAACTTGAAAATAATCTACAATAGTTAAAACTTGTAGGGCACCTAAGTTGTCAATGTTATTACCAGGCACGCACCCTTTCCTTTCCAAGGAGTCGCCGAGTGTCTTAAGAATATAAAAGCTGATTAACTGTTTACTGCCAGATTCGTTTGTTTGCTAATGACCAGTTTCAGTCTAAATTATCTGCCTCAGTAACTGTTAATTCTTGTGTTTCATAACATAGGGTTAGCTATTTTGTAATATTGAGTATTAACTTCATTCACTTAAACTAACATAGAATTTCACTGGCAAAACTAATAACTAAAGATACAGCACAACTTAAGAGAGCGCGGTTTCATTTATTCTGTATTTACCTTAGCGAGTGAGTTCTGCTGGCTTGTTATGTATTTTATTGTTGTTATTTGAAAAGTAAAATAAGATGCTCAATTTGCTTAAAGCAAATCCAATTCAGTCTTTCAATAATCAAAAGTAAATTGCTTGCCCTCTTCTAAATTTTGCTTTGCATTACACTAAGGTTACTGAAAGTATTTTTTGTTTTTTTTACGTAACGGAGTTTTAGTTACATTTATTTAAATTTACATACAAAATTTAGTATTTCAGAATAAGTTACTGCAAACTCAATGCTTTCTGATTCATTTCTTTTTTCACCTTTCTTAAGTTTCTGGAGGTTCATTGCACTAGCGGGCAGGTTACTGCTTAATTATCCACATTTTAGCTAATCAATATTTTCTTTGTATTGTCAGATATTACGTGGTACCCTTTCCCCCCATGTGTTGTTGGTGAGCGATTCGGTATATTCTACCCATTTCAAAATTATCATCGGTATTTAAATTACGTTTAGAATAGATCATTACTTCAGAGGGGTCTGTTGTACACTTTCCTCCAACTAACCGGTGCTGTTTTCCTTCGGTAGCGATAGCCTTACTTACTGCAATATTTCTTTAGACATTTGCGATCCCGGTCAGGTACATCGCTAATCCAGTAGGTCGAGTAGGAAGCGGGGAGGTTACAAGATGCCTGCTTATTTGTCAAATCTGTATTTATTTCCTCTCAACTCTGGAACTTTTACTTTACACTAAAATGTTATTGTGTCTTAAATCTTATACATCCTTGCTGTTGAATGTTTTAATATTCCGTTTTCTTTTTGTTTACGCCAGATCCGAAAGTTTATCACTGAACGAAATTAACTGGTTTTTAAAACCATGAGTATCAAAGAGCGTGAATAAATCAGTATGAATCTTTTCAGAACCAGTCACCTGTCGGCACTAATGTCGCAGTCGGTCAATCTGAAGCCAGTGATGTAGGTTTGACTACAGCTGTTACCATGAATGTAATGATGATGATGTTTGGTTTGTGGAGCGCTCAACTGCGCCATCATCAGCGTCCGTATAAAGTCCCAATTTTTTTCACAGTCCATTGTAGCCACTGACACGGATGATGGTTATGATGATGATGAAATGATCAGGAAAACACAAACTTCCAGTCCCAGGGCAGAGAAAATCTCCAACTCGGCCGGGAATCGAACCTGGGACTCCGCGATCCAGAGGCAGCAACGGTAGCCACTAGACCACGAGCTGTAGACTACCATGGACGTGAAGGATCTCAGGAAAACATTTTAGCCCATTGCCCACTGCAGTGACGTGTCCTTGGCGTTAGTCAGCCTACCTGGACGCGGCCCCCGACCGACAGGTGCCGTCCAACGTGTCTGTACAATGAGACCGCGGAACTCGGCATTCCGCAAATGTTTTCACACAGGTTCCGCAGGAAAAAACGCTCTCCTCGGCCCTCAGTCACCGTTTGCTTTTACTGCAGTCGTTTAAAACGGTACCCTATTCCTTTAACACAGGTAGAGCTTACCACTATTCCTTCACGAGAGCACACAAGCAAGAGCATTAACTACTGCCCACAATTTCATCATGATGTATGAAGTCAGATCTTAATGAAGATCATCTTCCCTAAGAACATTAAGCGGCATGACACTGAATCAGAAGTGAGAGTGGCCTGCTATCTCTCAATTTGGCGAAAACACGAACTGCATGTCAAAAAAAAAAAAAAAAAAAGGGTATAATGACATTTTAAAGTGCCAGTAGCAAACTTTCTTAGTAATGACGAACGCTTCAAAATCTTTATATGTGTTAGTAAAATGTTTGCCGTGATAACATTGGCATAGTAGCACAATTATTATCTGAAATAAAAAGAAAAGTTAGTTATTCTACGATTGTTGTAATTACGATTCACTGAGTGCACAATAGGAAAAGTAATACATGAAAAATCCACTTTAAATCGAGTACTTAATAAACTTAGTTTACAACAAAGTGAAATAACATTTCAAAGGCAATATTTTTTGGTACTGAAAATGTATACAAACAGACACATAAAACAATTTTTATAAGGGAATAAATAGAGCCTGTTTACTTTACTCACTATCTTTTCCTCCTTATGTAACTAGTAACATCATGAACAACTCTATTTATTTATATATTTTATTTACATTTTACGGAGTTCATTGGGCCTCTCTAGCCAACGTTATACAATGAATTTTTCAGTTTCCTGTCAGCCCAGTACTTCTTCATTCTCTCGGATCTCATCCTTCTTTCTTCATCAGAAATCACTCTTCCTATTGTCTGTTTGTTGATTCTCGTTTGCAGTCTAGTTTGTTTGTCTGTGAGTTTCCTGATTTTGTCTGTTTTGTTTCTTAGGTCTTCCAATGTAATCTGTAGCTCATCCACATCTTCCTTGATTTCTGTAATCCACTTAATTTTGCACTTACTATTTCACAAATTTCAGAGTATCTCACTAATCAACATCAAACATTCAGCTCTGAGGACGAAGGTGAGCAAATATGGACAAAATTCAAAAATATTGTACAATACTCCTTCGACCAGTAAACCCTGAATAAGGTCATGAGTGATGTGGACTGCTAAGGCAGCCAGTCCACAGTGACGGGTAGCCAAAAGAAAGGCACGCGTACACACACGCCGACTGGCATGAATTCTGGAACAGGATAAGTATTGATTCTAATAAGAAAAGTATGCAGCTCTTCGAATACTTAACTTTATTTCTTTGTTGTTTTACAACGTTCTTCTTGAGACATTTATACGATAATTATCAAACTATGTAAGGCTAATGGCGCCTTGCTAGGTCGTAGCCATGGACTTAGCAGAAGGCTATTCTAACTGTCTCTCGGCAAATGAGAGGAAGGCTTCGTCCGTATAGTCGCTAGCAATGTCGTCCGTACAACTGGGGCGAGTGCTCGTCCGTATCTCGAGACCTGCCTTGTGGTGGCGCTCGGTCTGCGATCACACAGTGGCGACACGCGGGTCCGACATGTACTAAATGGACCGCGGCCGATTTAAGCTACCACCTAGCAAGTGTGGTGTCTGGCGGTGACACCACATTCCTCCCCCGCAAATCGGCGAACGGTCGTGTTATAAGGCTTCCGCCCGCCGCGGGGAGGACCCCATGTTGACCTATGCGATGAGATGGGCAGCCTAACAACAGTCGAGGCCGTGCCACCCGTCCCCGGCCATTCGGTCCGAGGGGAGCTAGGAAACGCCTGAAAACCTAGTCCAGGGTGCACGTCAACATGCGGTGTATGCGCCCGTAAAGAGACAGGAGGGGCCGAAGGGTCGACCTCCATTGCGTCGGGGTACCCGACGCGCGATGACGTCATGTGGTCCGGAGCGGGCAAGAGTTCCTTGGCGGAGGACAGCTGGTCACGGGAAGCGATCGGCGGTGCGTGACCCAGGGAGGCGCTTGGCGGCTGCAGCGAAGCGTCGAATGCGGGCGGCGCCGGCGGGAGAACAGGCGGCGGCGGCGGCGGCGGCGGCGGCTGCGGCGGCGCGTCGCCATGGGACAAAATGGAGGGCATCGTCGGTAACACCTGGGGATGAAGCGAGCCAGTAGATGGGTCCCCAGGGAGCTGACCGGACGGCACCGTCGCTGAAAGCAGACGGGGAGCGGCAGAACCCGTGCGACGACCGAGGCGCAGCTGATTGAGATGCCGACGCACCTCACCAGAGGCCCCCAAAACCAAATACATCGCGCGGCCGAGGCAGCGAAGAATGCGCCCTGCGAGCCAACGCCGTGAACCTCGATAGTTGCGATAAAATACAATGTCGCCTGGAGCAAAAGCAGAAGTCTGCCGCTGCACAGGAACCTGATGCGGCGGATGCAGCAAAGACATCAAGGTTCGATGAGGACGACCGTGGAGCAACTCAGCCGGCGAGCGACCATCTCGGGGCTGAGAGCGATACGATGACAAAAAGAGCAACAACGTGTCCTCCCGAGAATGCGACTTTTTCAAACTTCAACATCTGTGTCTTGAAAGTCCGGACCAATCGTTCAGCGGCATCGTTTGACTGAGGCGAAAACGGCGCGGATGTCAGATGTTGAATACCATTGGCCTGGCAGAATGACTGAAATTCTGCGGACATGAATTGTGGGCCATTGTCGGAAACAATACTCTGCGGAAGACCTTCAGTGCAAAAGATAGCAGACAATGCTTGGATGGTGGCGGAGGACGTCGTGGAAGACATCCGGACAACAAAAGGAAAATTACTGAAGGCATCTACCAGAACCAACCATCGAGCATTCCAGAATGGACCAGCAAAATCGATGTGCAAGCGTTGCCAAGGGGAAGTGGCTTTCGGCCATGCAAAGACTTTCTGCGGCGGTGCAGATTGTTGTTCGGCACACGCCATGCAAGAAGAACACATATTCGTAATCGCAGCATCGATTCCGAACCAAGTACAGTGCTGACGAGCAAGTTGTTTCGTTCGCACGATACCCCAATGTCCTCGGTGAAGAAGCCGTAAGACAGAGGACTGTAACGAACGTGGGACCACGACTCTGGACTGATCATTATCAGAACGCAACAACAAAACACCACGTCGAACAAAAAGTCTCTCCATGTGAGCAAAAAATCGGCGAACCAACGGATCCTCGATCCGAGACTTTGACAAAGGCCATTGCGTAGCAACAAAACGCAAAACGGTAGCAAGGACCAGGTCAGCAGCTGTGGCTGTAGCTACACGACGAAAATCAATCGGAAACGATTCGACCACTTCATCGGTTTCCGAATCAATGAACATGCAAGCAAGTTCGGAAGAATCGAATGCTTTATCCTCAGCAACAGGCAAACGGGACAACGCATCGGCGTTTCCGTGCTTAGCAGTGGACCGATACAAGATATCGTAGCGGTACTGCGAGAGGAAAATAGACCAGCGAATGAATTTCTGCGCTGTACGTGGAGGTACAGGCTTGGTCGGATGAAAAAGCGATGTCAAAGGTTTGTGGTCTGTGATGATGGTAAAGTGACGACCATACAAGAAATCATGGAACTTAGTAACACCAAACACGAGAGCCAAAGCTTCTTTCTCTATCTGTGAATAATTTCTTTGCGCAGACGAGAGCAATTTGGACGCAAAGGCAATAGGGCGATCATGGGAGCCAACTTTGTGCGCAAGCACAGCACCGATCCCGAAATCCGATGCATCTACCATCAACAAAAGGGGTTTCTGGGGATCGAATGGCGTAAGGCAAGTATTTGAAAGCAACGCCGATTTCAACTGGCGAAAGGCGCGTTCGCATTCCGTCGTCCAGACGAACGGAACACCTGTACGGCGTAAGCGATGAAGCGGAGCTGAAATGGAAGAGGCATTGCGCAGAAAGCGATGATGATAGGTAATTTTACCCAAGACACTCTGTAGCTGCTTCACATTTTGTGGCGAAGGCAATTCGTGTATGGCACGGAGGTGCTCTGGACTCGGATGTATGCCTTGGGCATTAATGACATGTCCCAGGTATGGTAAGTCACAAGCAAAAAACACACATTTATCCTTCCTCAAGCGAAGACCATTTTGTCGCAAGACCTGAAATAATGTTCGTAGGTTCGCAAGATGACCTTCTTCTGTCCGTCCGGAGATCACTATATCGTCCAGATAGTTTGCTGCAGTAGGGACCGACGCACAAATAGTTTGTAAATATTGCTGAAACAATGCAGGGGCGGATGCACATCCGAATGGCAGTCTTTTGAATCTGTACAATCCAAGATGCGTGTTAACCACCAATACGCGCTGGGATTCGTCGTCCACCGGTATTTGCAAGTACGCATCGGCTAGGTCCAACTTTGAAAAATATTTTCCCGGGCACAGTTTAACAAAAAGATCTTCCGGGCGGGGCAAAGGAAAAGTAGCAGTCATTAGTTGTGGATTCACTGTGGCCTTGAAGTCCACGCAAAGTCTCAATTTTCCGGAAGGTTTTGGCAAAATGACTAAGGGCGAGGCCCAGAGAGAAGCTTGCACACGTTCAATTACACATTGTGATTCTAAATCGTTTAATGTTCTTGCGACCTCATCACGCAATGCGTGAGGAACATTGCGCGCTCTGAAAAATTTCGGTTGCGCGTTGACTTTCAGTTCCAAATGTGCTTCATAGTTTTTAGCGCAACCTAAGCCCGGTGCAAAAATGTCTGCAAATTCTTCACATAGGCAAGAAACACTGTCTGAAGGCACAGTCTGATTCACTGATAGGACCTGATTTACAATAGACTTGTTAAACAACTGAAATAAATCTAAAGCAAACAAGTTCACTGCAGTAGAAGAACGAAGAACGTAACAGGACACAAGTTTTGTTTGTCCCTTGTATGTTGCAAGAAGAGTGCACTGTCCTAACACAGGGATGAGCTGTCCTGAATAACTTTTTAACTGAACATTTGTGGCATGCAACGGAGGTTTGCCCAGTTGTTTGTACGTGTCGTGATTGAGCAATGAAACTGCAGCTCCGATATCGAGCTGGAATGGTATGACCATGCCATTAAGGTCCAAATCTACAAAAAGTTTATTGTGCTGCTGACGACAAGAGCGACTGTTTTGTGCAATTTGAACAGACACTGGTACAGAATCACTTGCTATTGGACGTGATTTCCGGCGACGTCGACGCACACATTTTGTGGGACAAACACAGTCACTGTTAGAGAAAGTGGCACTGGACGGGGTGGAAGTAACTACATGAATGTCCATGGGCGAAGGTCCACGAGCCTGAGTGTCCTTGGTTCGATTCCGGCGCGAAGCAAAGGGCCGGGAATGATTGTGATTGTCTGATCTGAGCTTTTTCTGGCAAACACTTTGAACATGTCCTTTTTTATTGCAGAAAAAGCAAATAGCTTGGCGTGACGGGCAATGTTCACGCGAATGTCTAGTAGCACACCGCGGGCATGATTTCACTGCATTTGTGTGCTGGCACGGCACACCTGGTTTAGAGCGTGGCGGCAGCTGCGTCGAAGTGCGCGAGGGCAGGTTACCGGGCCGCGCAGCGCGCCCAGCGGGCCGGTTAATGTTACACACTGCTGGCGAAGTTTCAAAAGATTCCTGAGCACAGTCAAGTGTGTCTTGTCTATCCAAGATGTCTATCACTTGTTGAAGGGAGGGATTAACTAGTTTCAAAATTTGCTCCCATATGCGAACATCAGAAACGTTCTGTGCAATTGCATCACGTACCATTGTATCTGAACAAGAAAGGCCACAGTCAAATGCACAATCCCTAGTAAGTCCTTGCAAAGTTGCAACCCACTCCCTATTAGTTTGACTGGCCGTACGTGTTGTACGAAAGAACGTATACCTTTTTGCAACTACATTAACTGTTTCTTTGAAATAGGCGTCCAATGCTGACAAAATTTCGTCGTTGGACAGAGTTGCTACGTCGCGTCGGGGAAACAATTTCACTATCACACGGTACGTTTGCACGCCGACACACGCCAATAAATGAGGCCGCCGCTCGTTACCTTGAATTCTGTAGGCGGCGAGATGAAATCCAAACTGGCGTGACCATTCCGTCCAGGACTCATGGTTTTGGTCAAACTGGCGAAACTGCGGTGCAACTGCATGTTGTGGCGGCGGCAGCGATGAAGCGGCGGCTGCCGCATCGGTTTGAATGGCACGTTGACCCTGGACGAGCTGTCCAAGGGCATCCAATAACGCCTGCGTCTGCTGATTCTGCAAGCGATAAAATTCGGACAGTACATCTGGTGAAGCCATGACACAAGTAAATGTAAGCAATCAGAAAGAACACTTTTCCCTCGTCGCCAATGATGTGGACTGCTAAGGCAGCCAGTCCACAGTGACGGGTAGCCGAAAGAAAGGCACGCGTACACACACGCCGACTGGCGTGAATTCTGGAACAGGATAAGTATTGATTCTAATAAGAAAAGTATGCAGCTCCTCGTATACTTAACTTTAATTCTTTGTTGGTTTACAACGTTCTTCTTGAGACATTTATACGATAATTATCAAACTATGTAAGGCCAATGGCGCCTTGCTAGGTCGTAGCCATGGACTTAGCAGAAGGCTATTCTAACTGTCTCTCGGCAAATGAGAGGAAGGCTTCGTCCGTATAGTCGCTAGCAATGTCGTCCGTACAACTGGGGCGAGTGCTCGTCCGTATCTCGAGACCTGCCTTGTGGTGGCGCTCGGTCTGCGATCACACAGTGGCGACACGCGGGTCCGACATGTACTAAATGGACCGCGGCTGATTTAAGCTACCACCTAGTCCGTGTCTAGGTTCTGCACACGGTTTTAATCTTCCAGGAATTTCCATCTCAGAGGACACTCCACTGCAAAGTGAAAATTCTATTCTGCGTTAGTGAACACAATACGACATTAACGACTGTTAGACGAGATATGGGGCTATATTTATTACTTTCTAGGAGAAAAGACTCAGTATGTTATTATTAACGCAATGAAATAGGGTGACGTATGTGCAATTTTAGGATCACTCGAAGGCAGTGTTTTTCTTTACGACATTAATAAATAACACAGTGGATTACGTCGGGAGCTCTATTATATTTTTGCAGACGAGGGTGTTGTCTGAAGGAAAGTTCTGCAGAGAAATTCGGAACGACTTGCAGAGGGTCGATGAGTCTTGCAGGGACTGGCAGTTGAGCCTGAACGTAAGTACATGTAACATAATGTGGACATCAACTTCTGTTCGATTGCACTATTGCTGAAAAACCACTGGAAACATTAGTCCGTAAAATATCTGGGAGTAACCGTCCGGAATGATCTGAAGTGGAATGACACAAAAGACAAATTGCCGAAAAAGCAGATAGCAGACAGATTTTGGAATCTGAGCAGTTCTTGCAGGGGCTCGGACTATCGATTTCGGAGACGTCTCGCTGCGAGGACTGTTGTCACTGAGAAAACTCTTCGACGAAGGAGGAAGCGAGCGAGAGTGGAATGGTGCAGCTGGCAGGTATCAACCGCCGGACAACGAGGAAGGCGCTGCAACTCCGGTTGGTTGGTTGGTTGGTGTGTGGGACGGCACCAACAGCGAAGTCATCGGTCCCATCGGATTAGGGAAGGATGGCGGAGGAAGTCGGCCCTTTCAAAAGTACAATCCCGGCGTTTGCCTTAATCGATTTTTGGAAATCACGGAAAACCTCAATCAGGATGGCCGAACGCGGGTTTGTAACGTCGTCTTCCCGAATATGAGTCCACTGTGCCAAGAAATGCGCCACCTAGCACGATGCAACTTCAGGGTGCCGCGAATAAACCGCAGTAAACACTCAGCAAGTGACTGCTCTCGCCTGCTCACTCTACTGTGTATGGACGACGGCGTGCTGGCTGAAGCAACGCAAGCTTCGTTATGGTGCTTTATATGGGAAGTGATGCCTGAATGCTAACGTGAGTCTTGTTTGTCTCTGTAAATGGTTCAAATGGCTCTAAGCACTATGGGACTTAACATCTGAGGTCATCAGTCCCCTAGACCACTTAAACCTAACTAACCTAAGGAAATCACACATATCCATGCCCGAGACAGGATTCGAACCTGCGACCGTAGCAGCAACGCGGTTCCGGACTGAATCGCTAGAACTGCTCGGCTCTATGTAAATAGTCATAGCTTGCAAGCAGTTACGACGTGGCACTTCTTGTTGGTTGATCGTGTTCAGTAGTACGGTTTTGTCCGGTGAATGCAATCAGTGTGGTTTTATGGATACAGTGTGGTGATTGATAAAGGAGCGGAGACGATGACCGGACTTAGCTTTCTTTCACTGAGTTCTCGTTCTCAGTTGTAGTCTCGTACATAGTTGTGTCTTTCGATAATTAAGTTACAGGTGATCTCCTAAAATAAATGCAGTCAATGTGTACAGGATAGTCTACTTCCTGTCATGTAAGTCAGGGATGGTCTTACCGAGCTCATCCTGAACGTTCTTGTTGCTTTAGAATTAGTATTAAACTTAGTGTCCTGCACACTTGTCACCTGGGTTGCACCTTGAACCTTTAAGGTAATGATAAAGGAATGTGGTGTTGTGCACAAGGCATGTTTTCAAATGGTTCAAATGGCTCTCAGCACTATGGGACTTAACAGCTGTGGTCATCAGTCCCATAGAACTTAGAAC